>NC_133123.1:204317053-204618877 GCF_033568475.1 Henckelia pumila
TTTGGATTTTGTAATCATATTATACAAGCAAAGGGACCACTAGGCATGTTCCCATGCCCAAGCTTAGCCATTAACTATTCTGGTTCAAAAAGACAAAACACTGAAGCATGATATTAATAATTCGGTTCGGATAACCGCCTGATCCGAACCGAAACCGAAAATTTGGTTCGAACCGAAAACCGAATCGAAAATTCGGTTCGGTTTTCGGTTTTCAGATTTCCGGATTTTCAGTTTTTCGGTTCGGTTCAGTTTTTTTAGCGGTTAACCGAACCGAACCGAACCGAACCGAAAAATCGTTTTTTTTTTTTGCTTTTTTTTGGTTTTTTTTTTGTTTTTGAATTTGAATTTTTTTACCAATCAATTAATATGTACATCAATATTGTGTGCCCATAAAATTAATTTTATTGAAAAACTGAAAGAACAAAAGTTATCCTTCATTCTTTTTTTAAAAAAAAACATAATTGGTTTAATTATTTATCTAATTATTCAAACATACTTGAATTGTGGATTCAACTTGAAAAATGTATTGATTTAGTGATTTTAAAAAAATATTGATTTTTGAAATAGAAATAATTAAAAATTAATGAAGTTATTTTATTATATTATATATACACATATTTGCATTATATATTACATTATTTTTATAAATTCATAAATTATTATTATTGAAATTAAAAACGTTAGCAATTTTTTTTTCTAAGTGCAGTTATTTTCAAATATATTTTTCGAAGTATTAAATCACAAATATTTGATTTAACCATTAATTTTTTCCAAAAAATTATTCGAATAACTAAAAATATTTAGTTTTTTTTAAAAAAAATTATTTTAATTTTTTTTCAAAAACCAATTTTTAGAAGAAAAAAAAAAGTTCAAAATGTTTTTTTTTTAAAAAAAACCGAAAAACCGAACCGAAAAACCGAAATAATTTCGGTTAAAAACCGAACCGAACAGCCCAGTTCGGTTCGGTTTTTGGTTTGGCTTTTTGGAGAACCGAAATTAACCGAAATTTCGGTTCGGTTCAGTTCAAACCGCCCGAATGAACACCCCTAGATATTATTCTGTGCTATTTTGGCTTACGTGAAAGAAGAAAGCAGAGAGCAAAGAAAATTGGGGATACGGTTTTCGAAGGGAAAAATAATAATAACAATAATAATAACAAAATAAAATAAAATAAAATAAAACAAAACAAACCGTATAGCAGTATTATCTTATTAATTAATTAATTTTTCTCAGAAGGTTTTATATCGCTTTTTAATTTCACGAGATAAGATGCCATTAACCCTCAAATTTGTCTTGAACCATATGATTATTGACCTACTCTGTTTTTAAGCTTTACCATTCACGTAGCCCATAGTTTGATTGCATACAAAAATATTTTACTAAGGTATCTGATCAACTGTCTCGAAACTTAGATAGTTTTTTTGTTAGACAACATATAATTAATATTTTGGGAAATTATATTTTTGGTTTTATCGTCGGTCAATAAAGGGTCTTGCTCTACTCATTTGTATTTTTTTTAGGTTTTAGTTCTTTTTATCTAAGTGTTAATGCGGCATCGCAAAATGATGACAAACATTATTGACTTATCGGATGTCAAGTTAACACTCTAATGAAAAAAAAACTGAAATTGAAAAAAGAGTACAAATAAGTGGGCTAAGACAATGGCCCCGTTTGGATTTGGTAGACATTTTTTAAAAAAAACACTTTTTTAATCTATAATTTTTGGCTTTTGAAAAAGCTCTAATTTTGACTTAAAAAGTGCTTATTTAAGCACTTTTTTGGTCAACCAAACACTTTATTAAATGAAAAGCACTTAAAAAAGTGCTTTTTTGGCCTAGCTTTTGAAACCAAACGGGGCCTATGAATTGACCGGTAACAAGATTAAAAAAAAAGTGTAAGTTATAAGAAACAAAACTGTGATAATTTTCTCTAGAATATTTTATTCTTTTTAAATTTTAATTGGATAATTAAATTTTTGTAGGAAAAATAATATCATTTAACAAAATATCCATGGAACAAATTAAAAGCCCAGCTTTGCCCATAGAAAAGACACTTTCCTGGAAACGGATGATTGTGGAAGCAGGGGCCTACCAAAAAAAAAAAAAAGAAAGAAACTTTGCCATGAAGAATAAAATTATAAAACTAAATAAATATATATATATATATATATTAGAACAAATTATTTTTTGTCATTTACAAATTCACAAAAAATAATAATAATTAAAACTCAAGAAATATCACAAGTCTCTCCCTCCGCTTGAGCTTATCTACCAGATTTTCTTATTAGTTCAATCAATTCCTACATTGCGCTTTCAATCGTAAAATCATCACAAAAATATTTGTACTTTTGATGATATTTTCACGAGATATTTATTTTTCACATCAATCAATATGTGGGGTGTGGTTGTGACGAAATTTAAAAGTGCATTAAATAAAAAATATCATACCATAAATCTTGACATGTTTCAAAAAAATGGATGTCATCAATTGAAGCTCAGAATTCTTCAGAAAATCACACGATCAAACTCTCTGATATTTCTCTGATATGCGTATCTATGTGTTGTGGCGGCTCCCCCCCTCTTGTTCTGACTTAAATTTCTTTTTATATCGTCGCCCAAAAGCCCAAGAAATTATTCGCCGAAATAATTAAAATCCGAGATGGCAGCGACGGGGCGGGCGCTCTAGGACACAGCGCGGGCGCGCTTCAAGTTCGTTCTTTTAATTTCTCTCGCCTTCAGGAACTTGCGCATTTGCTTTCTTTCTTCTCTTCTTTAGCGCTAACATTTTCACTTCAAGCCCAATAACAAAAGCCCATCAAAATTTCTCTTTTATTTATTTTCTCGTTACTGCTCTTTCTTTTATTCTTCTTCTTTTCTCCATTATTTTCTTTTTCTCTTGCTTTTCTCAATAATTCCATAATTCTACTGTAAACACAAAAACAACAAAAACTCTGCATAAATCTGCTTGAAACAAACATTTAACAATAAAACTCATAACTAAATTAAGTATATAAAATACACTTATCAGCTTGATATGGAGGAAGATCAAGATGTCCCTCTAAATTTGGGACGACCATTCTTTGCAACTGAAAGAGCTTTAATTGATGTGCATAATAGTGAATTAACTCTATGAGTTGGTGCTGAAGCGGTCACTTTTAATATTTATAAGACCACGAAATACCAAGATAAGATACGTGCTTGTAATCGCATTGATTTATTTGATTCTTCTGTGAATAATTTTGGTGTAGAAATAGAGTTGAAGAGTGCGCGAGATCCGAAGGTGGCGAAGAAGGTGAAAAAGAAAGCTAAGTCCAAGATGATTTTTGAGTATGTTGGAGGGTGAAAGAGAGGAACAAAACCTCCAATAAAGTGACAGGAATTGGCTAAAATCAGCTTCAAGTCGGGCTGACGACTTTAAACCAAACGCTTTTTGGGAGGCAACTCAAGTTTTATTTTATTTTTCTTTTCTTTTAGTATTTTTTTAATTTTTTTTAATTTTTTTTGAGAGCATACCTGTTCACGCGCTAACATTGAATTTTCTACTCTAGGACCTTGTAAAGAAATATCGAGTATCAACGTACCTGCACCCAAAATTATGATGGGCTATGACTACTTACGGTCATGCCACAAGTTTGTGCATTCCTCCGTTCTTGTTATTGAATTATCGTACATTGAGGACAATGCACATATTTAAGTTTTGGGGGGTGTTTAAAAATTTTGAAAATTTTGAAAATTTTTGATGAGTTAGTTTGAGTTAGCATGATGTGTAATTGTGTTGGTCTATGATGAAAATTATTTTTTGTGTTAAAAATGTCAATGTTAGCTATATTTAATCTTGAGTTCTCACAAAATTGCACTATGCCTTGATTGTTGACACTCTAGTGATTATAAAAGCTTTGTGATTTTGTGAGTGGATTGGATAATTTAACTCTTAACTTTGGTGATTTATATTCAAGAACGAGGTAGACTTCAACAAGCTTAGAAATGATTTAGGAAATAAAAATTTTTTATTGAATGATTAAAAGTTTACAAAGAAAAATAGAATTTTTTTGTCATAACAACTCCATTCGGGCCTGGAAAGGTATTGAAATCCTAATCACCAATCCATGGATAAGTTTGCGGACAAAATGAGGTTGATGCTTCATCCGAGCTATAGACGAGGGGATTGAAATTCAAATCCAATCTTTAGTTATAGCTAAGTTTGTGGGTAATTTATGGAGCTAAAACAAAACCCGAGTGCAAAATCCGGCCTTATGAAAAAGCTTTGATATACCTTGCAAAGTTTTTTTGATCTTAGTGGGTAGAAGTTGAACTTGGTGGAGAGTGTTTTGAAACTAGAGAGCGGAATTGATGAATCTATGAAACAAACTTGTTGCATTAGTGTATCGAAAGAGAAGATGATAGACAAGATTGATAAATCACACACGAGAACTCATGAGAAAATTAGCGGACGTGTGTATTGAATTTTGAAATGTAAAAATTCGTAGGCCGATTATTTTACTCATTATTGTTTTGCTCGGGACTAGCAAAAGTTTAAGTTTGGGGGGATTTGATAAGTGCATATTATGCATTTAATTTATATATGATTTTACTTGAATTTTGTGATGTATCGAGTGGATTAAATGCATATTTATTGTTGTTTTTGTGATATGCAAGAATTGAAAGTACGAGAAGAGGCGTAATAAGAAATTACGGAGCTGCAAGATTACAAAAATTACTGGAGCTGCTAGAGTAATATAAATCCAATCTCCGCCATTAAAAATATATTTTAGGATGTTTTAAAGATGCTCTCAAAATTTCATCTCGATCCGACGGCTAGAACTTAAGATATGATTTTTGCAAGAATGCTGCGCGAGCTGGTTGCGCTATAGAGCACCCGCGCCCGAAACCCGCGCCTTGTAGTTCTTATTTTTAAGAAAATTATCGGCGATCAGCGCCCCTGCGCTCGTGGACAGCGCACCCGCGCCTTGGAACTGAAAAATGTGGCGCACCTACACTCGAGAGTAGCGCCCCCGCGCCTGACGTGTCGTATTTTTTTGAAACTTTTAGTCACGAAATTTAAAAGGACTCTTTGACATATATCAGAGTATTATTGAGGGTTTGCATCAGCTTTTGAAGGCTAGAGACGGCTAGAGACCAATAATAAAGGAGAAGAAGCATTCTTGGCACGAAGACGGACGAAGCGACTTCAAGAGACGGAGAAGCATCATCTACCTTCGTTTTTATTTCATTCTTTCTCCTAAATTTTTAATGTTTAAGAACATGCTTTATTTGATTTTTATTTTCGTTATGAACTAATTCCTTTGTCTAGAGGAACGACATAGCTTGAATTGAATCCATGTTTTTGATATTTTGATTGATATATTAGAATTCTTCATTCGGTTTATTTGTGTTTTTCTAAATTGATTGCGTTCAATTAACTGATCACTAGTTGAATTGTTATATTTATTTGAAATCTAGCACTCGAGAGAGGCGATTTTGAATAGGATAGTAGAAAAATACATCATTGGTGTTTATAGAGTTCGAGAGGCCTATAACTCCATTGAAGCCTTTGTAAGAATTACTGTGCTATTTACCGAATTTAATAGTTAAACTTAGATTGAGATATTGAGTTTTCTATTGAATACAAATTTCTGCTTGACACACGAGAGAGGTAGTAGAAAATAATTGGGATTCTTGGCTAATAAACTAGAAGAATTTATAATTAAACAATTATTAGAAATAAATTGCGGTGGAAAGTCAAGTGAACTCGAACTTCTAGCATTCATCTTGTATTGAATTTTCAACTTGCAAACTTGTCGTTATTTAATTTTAATTATTGCATATTTTAGTTTTATTAAATTCAAACCCTTTATCGTAGCTCTACATAAGATTAAGATTTGATTAGTTGCAAATATTTAATATAATATCATTTTATTCATTCTCTGTGGGGTCGACTTGGACTTAATTCCTATATTATAACTTGACATCGTACGCATGCGAGCGAAAAACACGCAACAAAAAGACAAGAAAATTTGTTGGTCATATAGACGTTATCTTCCGTACTCGACAATGATTCAAAATGCTTCACTATATTTGGAAAGAGTACGAGGACACGTGGAATCCTTTGATTGAATGTTGGACATACCAGAGACAAACATTATACCGGATAAATTTTTGAACGTTGAAGAAGATCACCTATAAATACTTGACAATCCTCAGAGATTCATAACTCTTTTTCTCGTAATCTAGAACTTTAAATGATCATCAAACCTTCGCAAGAAAACTTCGAGATCATACAGACAGACAAGAAGCAGATCAAAGATCAAACTCAGAATTCAATCTTATTGTTTTATCAGATCGAGTAATTGGGATTATTATGTGATATAGATCCGCTTGTTGAAGCATATCCCACGTTGAATTCAAGTTGTAACTCTTTCAGATATTGATCCGATTTCAGAAGTTGTTACTATGAGTTCCTTTAAATGGTTGATTGTATTGGATTTGTGTAAGTTGTTGTGTAAATCAAATTCTTTTGAAACAGAATAAGGGGAGACGTAGAAGTTTTAGATTCGAAATTCCATAAAAAATCCCTTGTTCCTTATCCTTACTTACTGCATTTACTTATTTGATCTGTCTTAGCAATCCAGTTCAATGTTTCAAGGAAGAAATATTTCGCCTGACCAGATCAGTTCTTTCAAGCAAAATTTTGTTTGAGCAAAAGTATTTTTAACTCGGGCTAAATTTGAACTGATAAATTTGCATAATTTCTCAAAAATTCACCCTCCCCCTCCTTCCTCTGCACACGCTCACGATCCTAACAAAGGAACAACTGGATTATAATTTGTAAATTTTTATAACTAAACTGGGAATATTTGATGCCAAAACCAAAGTGGACCAAATATTTGAGACTAAACTGGTCTTTCCTCGATATCTTTGGGTCAAGGGTGTGGGATTCATTGGTTAAGTGTATCTTTCATTCCCCTATTGTGAGTTATTATATTAGCATAAGAATTTTTTTAACGTTTCTTGTTGTTTTCTATTTCTATAAAATTGTTCTATTATTTAAAAATACATACATACATATATATATATATATATATATATATATATATAATATTGTAGTTCTTAATTTGTGGTTTTCATATTGTTTTATCTTTTTTGTTGTTGAATGCAACTTTGACTATACACATTTCATATCCCTTCTATATTTTTATCGTTTTCAGGGTGCAAAGAAACTCAAATTTGAACATATCTCATTTTGTTGTGATTCTGGTAAATTAGATTGACCGATTCAATCAAATTTGATGGCTCTATTTACAGATTGTAAATCTCCAATGAAAATTTTATTTCATCGCAATATGCGATTATGCAAGTATTTTTTTTTTTTTTTGGCTTTACATCTTTCAGTGTTATGTTTGATAGAGAACTTGCATTCTCAATTCATAGAGTTTATATCTTTTGAGTTTGCCACGTATTGTATAAGGATCAATGTCCAACTTATTGCAAGTCTATTATTTGGGACAGTGACAATGCATTTGATGTGTAATAGAATGCATGTACAACTAATGATGAAGCCGATGAGTTGAATGTGGAAACATTAAAGAATATATTGTAAAAATAAATCCATATGAAAAGTTGTGTTGAATTAAAAAATATTATTCTGTTGAAGACATTAGGTTACAAATTTGTAAGGATGTTTTGAATCAACACTACTATAACATTTCATCTGTTGATCCATCATAGTTTGGGTTGAAGGAAATAACACTAATATACATTATCACATAGATATTATTATACATGGTTGTGATGCTCATAGTCAATGTCACCAAATAAATCATTACATCGGCTGTTACAATCCATTACTATATCAATTTTTTTTTTCAAGTGGCCAAAATTGATGATGGTATCAACATATTCGGAAGTTCAAGAATGGAGAATTTGTTGGACAGTGAAACGTTGATGTCTTGGTTTTGATTTTTTTTTTATTTTCAATATTATGTTATATATAATAATTTTTACTTTATGTTAATTTAGGTTTTTGTTTGCTTTGGATGTCTATGGTTGATATTCTAATTTATATTATGTGTTTTTTGTATGTATCTTTATCTTGTCAACTGCTCATAATTCTCAATGGAACAAGATCTTTTAAATTTATATACATATTTTATGTCTCTTAGTTATTTATAAACTCTATTTTATCACATTGTATATCACTTGAAACACGTGTTACACTTACTAGTACAAAGAAAAACACACATATTCATCATAATCTTCCATAATTAATCTCTTAAAAACACACATATCACTACAAGAAAAAGGGCTTTGCTGACACTTTTTTAATGAAATTTGTTCAACAATGTCATTATATATATACATATAATGACATTGATTAAAATTTAAAATAATAATAAAATAAAATCTAATTAGATACGTTATTATGACATTTTTAATGAATGTCACCGAATTTTTTTTTGTTTCCCTCTACAACTCTCTCCTTCCCAAATATTCATTCTCAAGCTAATAGTCATTCTCACGCTAACTTTTCCTCCACTCAAAAAATTCCACAGCCTCCAATTTTTTCCTATCTTTCCTCTCAAAAATTCATTTTTAGCCCTAATTTTTTCCTCCAAAATCTTCCCACATTTCGTTTAAGGACCTGCAACAACGGTCTCGCTTCACACAAAGGAAGCAAGGAACAGAGTAATCATGGCTGATTATCCCATTGGAGGTTGGCACTCCTCTTTGTGCTCTCTCACACTCCATAACCCCTTCCTACTCCCTTTCTCCCATATCTCTGTCCGAGATACACAAGGTGTTTCTTATTCTTTGATCCGCCCAGACCTCCGTTCGGGATCCACAAGGTGAGGAATGATGACTATTGTTTGGTTTATTCCTTTTTTTTTTGCAGGAAATTATTTTTAAAAAACAAGCCCCTCGCTCCAGCCCACTAAATTCACAAGTGTACCTGTTTTTCGTTTAGATGGTGACGGTGTTAGGTTTGGGGATTAGGGTTTAAGCATGTAAACCTTTTTTCTGCTGCTCAATTTCATCAAAATTTTCAGCAAGGCTTCTTCTTTCTAGCTTTCTGTTTCAGATCTAATGGCTCCGAACAATACCGGTGTAGTAACCCGTATCCAGTTTTAGTGGGTAATTGTTAATTAATCCAATAAACAGGATTAAGGGAGTTCCAGATGGATTAACAAGGTTCGGAAATGGATTCAGAACGCTCAAGTATGGCTAGAGGGTTGTCGGGTTCGGAGGCTCCGTTGGCAAGTTCGGAGGCTCCGAAGTCGGAGTTCGGACGGCCCGAAGAAGGGTTCGGATGCTCCGAACGTGCTGCCGACAGAAGTCATGGATGACATCATTTTGCTGACATAAGCAATGACGTAATATTGGGTTCGGATGACCCGAAGTCTAGTTCGGACGACCCGAACGTGTTCGGAGGCTCCGAAGCCAGTTCGGAGGGCCCGAACTCCGTCTATAAATAGGAGGGCCGAGATTCATTTTCAGTCGCACCATTCACCTCTTCTCTCTTGATTCCTCAGTCTTCCAGCTTAGATCTAGGGCATTCTAGGCATCCCGTTGGGAATCCGGAAGTGGCGTAGCGATCCAGGCGTCACAGCTGAGCTGTGGTCTAGTTTTGAGACATCGACAGCAAAGGGCTGACGACGGATGAAGGTATATCTTGTTGCTTCCTAAAAATATTTAGGAGTATGCAATAGCTTAGTTAAGACTTTTAGAGCACTTTAATGATAGTAGTATCATTTGGCAGTGTAGTGCGGCGCTAGGCGTGGACTTAGAGCTGATAGTGCCTTGCCTAGTATTTGAGGTACGAAAGTATTGTTCGAGATATCCTGACTGAGTATGCATGTATTATGTGACTGCATGATTTATATTTCATTGATTTATGCCGCATTCATTTGCATATTGAGCTATCTCGTTCGAGATGTCTGTTAGTAGGGTTTTACCCTATCCTATTAGTGGTTGTACTTCCATCGATTTGGGTCCGGCATATCCACAAGCATTTCGGTATGGAAGCCACCTCCTGAAGCGACGGCACAACGTGCTACATACCAGAGCCCGGTCTGTCTTTGTTATCTGATCCTTGACCTCGAGTTTATAGGGAGTTCACTTTGCATGCATGTATACTCATACTCTCGTGCTGAGCGTTTTATGTTCACGTCTCGTACTCTGTGTTTCTGGACACCCTATTCCATGGGGCAGGTTTGCGATTGGATGAGGCGGGTGGATCCAAGAGGGGCTAGGCAGTGGTTGTCCAGCTGAAGCTTCGCCTAGGTTTTATTTATGTTGTTATTGGGTTGATACAACTTTCGATTTGGTTGTATAACTATTGAATATTTACAGATTCATTGCCTTGGGATTGTAGTATTTGTATTGATTTTGTAGCTTATTCTGATTTCCTGTTAATTAAGTTAATTGCATGCCTAAGTTCTGTTTAGTAGGTGATCCAGGTAAGTGTCACTACATTTATGGTATCAAAGCATGCATAGTATTCTTGGGAATTTAGATTATGCATAAGATAACCGCGAGGAAATTTTTGTAGATGGCAAATCATGATGATCAGAGTAGCCATGGCAGTGTAGGTGGACGTTGGGGCGATGCTGATCGAGAGCGTCGTCGAGAGCACCATCGTCGTCGCCATGATGACCAGCGTTTCAGTGTGCGCCGATTCTTGCAGATGGGTCCTAAGACCCTAGTTGGAGGCGAGTCTCCGGAGTATGCGGAGAACTGGTTAGACCGCATGGAGACGACTTTTCAGACTTTCCATTGCACAGAGGAGCAGAAGATGGAGACACTTGGATATCTTCTGGATGGGCGAGCCCGTAGGTGGTGGAGGTTTACTTCTGCACCGTTCGTTGCGGCTAGAGGATTCAGAAGCTGTATTTTCCTCCTGCACTCCGTCAGATGAAGGCAGGTGAGCTACTGAGTCTGCGTCAGGGGGCCATGTCCATCGAGGAGTATCAGCAGAAGTTCTTTGATCTGTTATCCTATTGCCCAGAGATTGCATATAGCTCAGAGATGAAGTACAATCTGTTCCTTCAGGGTCTCAACCCTGAGATTCATGACCGTGTGGCGGTCGGTGATGACATGTCCTATGAGGGTTTGGTGAGTCATTGTCACCAGGCGGAGGATAGCATTCGGCGTAACCGGTCTTTCTCTCAGTCTAGGTCGGCGAGTTCTTTGGGTCCCCGTGCTCAGTCCTTCAAGAAGTCTGGATATACTTCTTCTTCCTCTGGTTCCGCTGGTGTTGTCCGTTTTGGGAAGAAGAAGAAGTGCGATCATTGTGGGAAGAACCATCCGTCAGACAAGTGCCGTAGAGCTTCTGGAGCTTGTTTCCGTTGTGGAGAGGTGAGTCATCTCCGGAGAGATTGTACACTATCTGGGGGAGGCGGTTCCGGCTCTGGTTCAGGATCTGGTTCTCAGGCCACCGTTCAGCAGAGGTCGCAGGGACAACCTGCTGGGAGTTCTCACTTGAGGTCGCGGGCTTCTGGCCAGGTGTTTGCCTTGAGGCACGATCAGGCAGTGGAGGAGAATGAGAAGGTCATCGCAGGTACATTTCTGTTATATGGCATACCTGCTCTTGTACTTATTGACATTGGTGCATCTCATTCATTCATTTCTGCACATTTTGTTAAGAGGCATAAGTTACCATGCATTGCACTAGACGTAGTAGTATCTGTTTCTACTCCGACGGATCAGTCTGCTTTGGCTAAGCGTCTAGTGATGGGTTGCTCTTTAGAGTTCGAGGGTAACATTTTGTTAGCGAATCTCATGGTTCTTGCGATGGATGACTTTGATTGTATTCTGGGGATCGACATACTGACCACCTATCGAGCTTCAGTGGACTTCTATCAGAGATTAGTACGCTTTTATTTGGATGGGAGTGATAGCTGGTTTTTCTATGGTGAGGGAGTGCGACCCCCGATGCCGTTGGTATCCGCTTTGAGAGCCTGTCGAGCTCTAGAGTCTGGCAGGGAAGGTTACCTCATCTATGCAGTTGATTTGTCCGCTGAGAGCATTGGGTTAGAGAGTATTCCAGTGGTGGATGAATTCCCAGATGTATTTCCTGACGAGATTCCAGGTTTTCCTCCTGTTAGGGAAGTTGAGTTTGGCATAGAGTTGATGCCGGGTACTTCGCCTATTTCTCGAGCACCGTATCGTCTGGCTCCGTCAGAGATGCGTGAGTTGAAGAATCAGTTACAAGATCTTTTGGACAAGGGGTACATTCGTCCTAGTGTATCTCCTTGGGGAGCTCCTGTTCTTTTCGTGAAGAAGAAGGATGGGTCTATGCGGCTATGCATTGACTATCGTCAGTTGAACCGAGTTACTGTGAAGAAAAAGTATCCTTTGCCTCGTATCGATGACTTGTTTGATCAGCTGCAAGGTACTTCGGTTTATTCCAAGATTAACTTGCGATCTGGGTATCATCAGATGAGAGTCCGAGATTAGGATGTAGCCAAGACGGCGTTCCGCACTCGCTATGGACATTACGAGTTTCTAGTGATCCCGTTTGGATTGACAAATGCGCCGGCTATATTTATGGATCTGATGAACCGTGTCTTCAGGGAGTGCTTGGATAAGTTTGTCGTGGTCTTCATTGATGACATTCTGGTGTATTTGCGTAATACGGACGAGCATGTTTCTCACTTGTGTTTGGTACTGCAGATTCTTTGGGATGAGCAGTTGTACGCCAAACTGAGCAAGTGTGAGTTTTAGATAGATCGAGTGGTCTTTCTTGGCCATATCATATCCAGGGAGGGGATTTCTGTTGATCCGGGCAAGATTGAGGTTGTGCTTAATTGGTCGCGTTAGATGACAGTCGCTGAGATCCGTAGTTTTCTGGGTCTAGCAGGATATTATCGTCGTTTTATTCTGAACTTCTCTCAGCTAGCTCGACCTTTGATGCAGCTGAAAGAGTGGGTGCCCGGTGAGCCAACTTGTGGCTAAGGGCTTTGATGAATCTTTGTATAAACAATCTTTTGTTTAATATAATTTACACTTTTATTAAATGGCAATGACTTTATCTTTCTTCATATTGTTATATTGTGATATACTATTGTTGTTTTGATAAAGACCTTGAATATACTATAGTGTATGTAAGATGTGGTAGAACATGGGGATGTCTATCATGAAACACATCTTATAGTCACTGTATATTCTAAACTGTTCCTAGTCGATTGAGCCGTCCGATAATAAGGATAAGGATCGCTCGAGTTTGAGACTAGCATTTGCGATGCGGAGTACCACGTTTCATTGGTAAGGAACATAGAGATGTTCGAAGCATGCAAATGGATATTCATATGATGAATGATCGAACTACCCTATCCGGACTTTCCAAGTGGTTATCACTTATCGAGTGGATAAAGTCCGCGGTTTTGGTTGTACACCATTAGTCCTTATTACTTGAAACATCATTGAGACTCTATATGCTAGTACTGTGCTTTGACTAGTTTACCGACTCTATTGGGGTCATCAGGTGTCAGGATTGGGTACAGTTACAACACATATAGGAGTCGATGCTTTGTTGTCAAGGATTCACCACATACTTGCGAGTGTGGATATCCTATGCGATCTGAGGAGATATTAGTGTGACGAATCTCTGGCCAGAGTACATGATGTGTTTTAAGAAATGGTTTCTTAGTAACACATGCGATGTCACTATTTGATCTTCAAGATGTATTGCATAGTTATCGAATCTCGAACGACTCTTGATACACCAATGGTTGTTGATTCGATCGGGATATATGGATGAAGGGACCGTACTGTACGCTAACCAAAATCTATTGGTTCTTGCAGGCACTATCAGTGATACCTAGGGAATCATGGGGCGATGTTGCTAGGCGCTCTTACCATGATTCGATGGGCAAGTCGGAAATTGTTGTTCCGAGTCACAAGGAGTTGTGAGCCCACGGCTAGCTGTATCCCTGAACCATTGAGGGTCACACAGAGTAATGGATTTTTAATCCCCGTTGAGATAGTTAAATTTAAAGAGTTAAATTTAATGAACAAAGAAGTTGGACTTCTTAATTATGAGTAGAGGAGTAAGATTTCCTAAAATGACATAGGGATGGGCATTTTTGGAAATCACTGAATTCGGATTCAGAAAAATTTATCTTGACTTTAAAAGGTGCAGAAATGGTTTCTGTGCACATTGGTGAAATCGGTTTATCAATCGGAGTCACGATGAATTTTATATTAATTTCTGAACATGCGGGCTTTGCTTGTCGGGCTTGAACTTATGACTAATGGGCCCTAAGCTGTTAGTGGCCTACATTATAAATAAGTTATTGCAGTACAGAAATTACACACAACAGGTCACAATTTTCAAAAACCCTAGTATTTTTCTCTCAATAGTGGCCGCCCCCTTTCTCCCCTCTGCTCGGAAAATCCAGTCTGTGAATTTTGTATTGCAGTCTGGTTTAACGGATCAAATTCGTTAATCTCTTCGTAGAAACTTCTGATAGATTTTCTAGTGCAATCTATCAGAGGGATTAAATATCCGTTCGTGGACCTGATTGAAGAACAGTTCGTCCATCAGTTCCAGGGATATACAACAAGAGCAGAGCAATCTGTTGGTGTCCAAAAATCTCGATTCGAGATTAAAGGTAAAAATTTATAATTGTTATTTAATTTTTACACACACAATTTAATCGTAAGGTTTTGATACCCACTATGGAATCGTTCCATATAAAATTTTTAAACTTCCGCTGCACCGGGTATCAATCCTGATTGATCTGATCGCCGCGTTCTCCAACAGTGGTATCAGAGCCAGGTTGCTCAGATCAAGCGATTAAATTAATCGATTGTACAAAAATTTTTAAGCCTCGGTTTTTGAAACAAAATAAATATTTTAAAAATAAAATAAAAAATTTTTTTTTTTCTTCGGGCAAAAACCCGGGCAGCGATTGGATCGCTGCCCGGGGGGGGGGGGGGGGCAGCGATGGTCGCTGCCCCGGGCAGCGCACGGCGCGATCGCTGCCCGGCCCGACCCCATTAGGGCGCGGGCAGCCCGGGAATGTCCCGGGCGGCCCGCGGGAAAAAAATTAATTTTTTAATTTTTAAATTAAATTTTAATATGTTAAAATTCTATTTTTGGTCCGATCGAAAATTGTTTTTGATTGGTCCACGAGGCGTCGGATCGAATTGTTCGAGTCCGAAAATTTTAAAATTGATTTTTGGATAAATTTGAATTTTTGGAAAATTTAAATATTTTATCCGTTAAATTGAATTTTGAAATTAATTATTTTTGGTACAATTGATGATAAGATATGATCTTATGGAAATATTGAGTAAAATATGATTTTATGTATAAAATTGGATTTTATAAATAAAATATGATTTTATTTGATAAAAAGATAAAATATGATTTTGTATATAAAATAAGATTTTATGTATGAAATATGATTTTATCCTTTTAAATTTAAATTGCCATTGCATGTTATCCAATAAATTAATTTTGAATTAAATGTTATTGGATAAGGATGATCGATTGCCATGACCAATTTTGTAGGTGTATGTTAGGAATTTACATTTGTTTTTATTGTTGTTGGTTTTATTAATGGGCCTGGTTTATGGCCCACCCCTTAAAAATGTATCCCCTACTTGTCATTGTTATTTATTGTAAATACATTAGATTTAGTGGGAGATGAAGATTTGAAGTCGGTGGTGGGCCCAGCAGACAATAAAGACAGAAGAAATGTAAATTGGAAGCTCAATGTAATAGGATTGCATTGCATACTACATATTACCTAGGATTGGACTAAGACTCGTGATTGGCAACCACGGGTCGATTAGAAATGGAATCGATCATCCTATATAATATGTGATATTATAGTTGTATGCATGTTTTAGACAAAATTGTGTGAATCCGACAAGCATACAAAATTTTAAAAATGATGAGACAAATTTTCAAAAATAAAATCCCTCATTTTAAATATGATTTAAAATTGATATCAAGATAAATAAAGGAAATTTAAATTTGTTTAAATGTTCCTACCTTCCATCAACGATCAATGTATGAGATGCTACCCGTGGATGCGGTCCGGCTCATATTATTGGGGGGGCCCGTTCGTCGGAAAGCTGTACATTGGATCGACACATGTTGTAAGTTGGGTGGAACTCCCATGGGATCGGCTCATATTATTGGGGGATCCACATGGCGACCGTCCATCACAACTTAATATTGATGGGTCATCTTGACATGTCACAATAAACGGCGTCATATTATTGGGCCCTTATTGGACATGAGGTAAAAACGTGGAGGTTGCTTTGAAAGCAATTGGGCTCTACCTTTTGAAAATTATGGTTGGCTGATATTATTCGGGACCATAGTTTGTCAATTGGACTCCATGTTCTCACTAAGAAAAACAGTTTCCCGTTTTCACTAGAGGGTAGTGAAATCGTTAAAATAGTGGGAGTGAGATTCATAAAATAAATTTCGCCTATTTTATGTCTTAGTAAATTACTTAAACAATCACTGATATTTGTCTGTTTCTTTTCAGTATTTCATAAAGATGAATTCGCGTAATCCACTTTTCTCGATCCTCGAACAAAATAAGTTGACTGGCGCAAACTATACGAAATGGTTTCGTAAGTTGAAGATTGTCTTGACTTCGGAGAAGATGCTCTACGTGTTAGAAAAATCTCCTCCGAAGGAAGCACCAGCTGACATAAGTCCGGAAGAGTTAGCCAAACTTGATACATGATGGGACCATGATATCAAGGCCAAATGCTATATGCAAGCCTCGATGTCTGATGAACTCCAGAGGCGATTTGAGGACACCGTGAATGCTGCTGACATTCACGTACAACTCAAGGAACTTTTTGGGGCTCAATCGAGGGCTGAAAGGTTCGCTACTGTAAAGGAGCTAATGACGTGTCGCATGCGTGAAGGGACTTCGGTCCGTGATCATGGGGTACGAGTGATTTGGCTCATACAGAAGTTGGTAACCCTTGATTTGGTGTTGGAGCATGAACTCAACGTGGACTTACTACTTCTGTCTCTTCCTTCTTCGTTTGACGGATTTGTGGTGAATTTCAATATGAACAAGATAGAGGCCTCCCTTAAAGAGATGGTCAATATGCTTGTGACATATGAATCCACATTAAAGAAGGATAAACCGGCTTTCTTGGTAGGCTCCTCTTCTTCTGCTAAGAAGGGGCCAAGTACAAAGGGTAAGAAACGTTCTGCCCCACCCAAGAAAATCAAACTCGAGAAGAAGTACAAGACAAAGGCTTCAAACATGGAAAAATCCAAGGATTTTTGCCATTACTGCAAGAAGCCCGGTCATTGGAAGCGTAACTGCAAGGAATATCTAGAGCAGTTGCGAACTGCGAAGGGTATGTTCTATATTGAAATAAATGTTTCACTTAATACTACTTCTTGGGTATTGGATACCGGATGTGGATCTCACATTTGCAATGATTTGAAGGTGATGACAAGAAGTCGCAGGCTTAGAATGGGTGAGACCCAGCTGAGGCTCGGAAATGGTTCCAGAGTTGAAGCTAAAGCTATGGGAGATGTTTATTTATTTTTGCAGAACGGTTTTAAGTTACTTTTAAGAGATGTTTTATTTGTTCCGAATTTGATTAAAAACATTATTTCTGTTTCTATGCTTGATAGAGATGGTTATTCTTGCAATTTTGTGAATGGGATTTGCAATATTTACAAGAATGAATGTTTGATTGGAAATGGACAACTTGAAAACGATCTATACAACTTAAAACTAAAAGACGTTCCAATAAATTATGTTGATAAACCGGCAACAACAAACAAAAGGAAAATCGATAGCCAAAACCCGGCAAACCTTTGGCACGCTAGGCTAGGTCATATTTCCTCAAGGAGGATGAACAAGCTAGTGGGAGAGGGCATGTTTGATATGTCTGATATTAACTCTCTACCTACTTGTGAATCCTGCCTAAAAGGAAAAATGAATAAATCTCCTTTTAAGGGGAAACCTGAGCGTAGTCAAAATCTGTTGGATTTGATCCATACAGATGTTTGTGGTCCATTTAGAGTTGGTACTCAATATGGCCACACTTACTTCATTACCTTTACTGATGATTATTCGAGGTATGGGTATTTATATTTAATGAAATATAAGTCTGAAACATTTGAAAAGTTCAAAGAATTCAAGGCTGAAGTAGAAAACAAGCTAGGTAAAAGTATTAAAGCACTTCGATCGGATCGAGGTGGAGAATACTTGAGTACCGAGTTTTTGGACTATCTAAAAGAGAATGAGATTCTCTCTCAGTGGACTCCTCCTATGACACCACAGCTTAATGGTGTATCGGAGCGTCGTAATCGAACTTTGTTGGATATGGTTCGGTCCATGATGAGCTTCACTGAGCTTCCACCTTCGTTTTGGGGCTATGCGCTTGAAACGGCGGTATTGTTGTTGAACAACGTCCACACTAAAGCAGTGGACAAAACACCATACGAGTTATGGAATGGCAAAGCTCCTAAGTATTCGTACTTGAGGATTTGGGGATGTCCTGCTTACGTGAAGCGGACAGTGGGAGATAAGTTGGATAGTCGATCCAGCTTATGTTATTTTGTAGGGTATCCGAAGAATTCAATCGGATATTATTTCTATTATCCTGCTGAAACAAAGGTGTTTGTTTCAAGGAATGCCACCTTCTTGGAGAAGGAGTTCTTATTGGATAAGAAAGGCGAGATGATGGAACTTGAAGAAATTCGAGAAGAACCCGAAATACAAAATAACGATCCTACACCTCAGGAACCATTGATGGACACGCCTGTACCTAGAAGATCCGAGAGGACTTCTAGACCTCCTATTCGATATGGTCTTCTTCTTGAAGGGGATCAAGATGAACCCGATGTTGGATGTGATCCAAGAAACTTCAAGGAAGCAATTTCTGATGCGGATTCAAATTTATGGCTTGAAGCTATGCAGTCGGAAATAGATTCGATGCATACAAATCAAGTTTGGTCTTTAGTAGATCCTCCCGATGGAATTGTTCCAATAGGGTGTAAATGGATCTACAAGAGAAAGCTTGGGCCTGATGGTAAGGTATTGACCTACAAGGCGCGATTGGTGGCGAAAGGTTATACTCAAAGACAAGGAGTTGACTATGATGAAACCTTTTCACCAGTTGCAATGTTCAAGTCCATAAGAATCCTTATTGCCATAGCTGCTTGGTATGACTATGAGATATGGCAAATGGATGTGAAGACTGCTTTTCTTAATGGAGACATTAAGGAAGAAATCAATATGAAGCAGCCTGAGGGTTACACATCCATGGGAAGCGAGCATAAGGTATGCAAGCTTCAGAGATCAATCTATGGTCTAAAACAAGCATCAAGAAGTTGGAACCAGAAATTTGATGAAACAATAAAGGATTTTGGTTTCATCAAGAACCCGGAGGAACCATGCGTGTACAAGAAAGTAGTTAAGGATGCTGTGACATTCTTAGTACTTTATGTTGATGACATTCTACTCATTGGGAATGACGTAGGGATGTTGCAGTCAACAAAGATATGGTTATCAGGTAGATTCTCGATGAAGGATTTGGGTGAGGCATCCTATATTCTAGGGATACAGATCTATAGAGATAGATCTAAGAGAATGATAGGACTCACTCAATCAACCTACATCGACACCATATTGAAACGGTTTTCAATGGATGGGTCCAAGAGAGGACATCTACCCATGTGTCATGGAGTTTCTCTATCCAAGTCTATGTGTCCCAAGACTGAAGAAGAGATAGAGAAAATGACACATGTACCATATGCATCAGCCATAGGTAGTATCATGTATGGGATGATATCTACCAGACCGGATGTAGCATTTGCTCTGAGTGTCATGAGCAGATATCAAGCTAATCCCGGTCAAATGCATTGGAAAGCCGTGAAGGACATTCTTAAGTACTTACGAAGGACTAAGAATATGTTCATGGTATATGGAGGAGGAGAACTAAAATTGGAAGGCTATACCGACTCTAGCTTCCAAAGTGACGTGGATGACTCGAAGTCAACCTCTGGATTTGTGTTCATGCTCAATGGCGGTGCTGTCTCTTGGAAGAGTTCCAAGCAGGACACCACAGCGGATTCCACCACTGAGGCAGAATACATTGCAGCATCAGCTGCTGCTAAAGAGGCCGTTTGGATGAGGAATTTCGTCCAAGAGTTGGGCGTCATTCCTGAAGTTGTTGGTCCAGTCCCGGTGTACTGTGACAACACGGGTGCCGTTGCTCAGGCAAAGGAACCAATGTCTCATCAAAGATCCAAACACGTACTGAGGAAATACCACATCATCCGGGAGATTGTGGAAAGAGGAGACATCACTGTCGAAAGAGTGGCCTCTGCAGACAATATCGCTGATCCACTTACTAAGCCCTTGCCAGGACCATTATTTGACAAACATCGCAAAGCAATGGGTCTACGTAGTATGACTAGTTGGCTTTAGGGCAAGTGGGAGATTGAAAGAGTGGGTGCCCGGTGAGCCAACTTGTGGCTAAGGGCTTTGATGACTCTTTGTATAAACAATCTTTTGTTTAATATAATTTACACTTTTATTAAATGGCAATGACTTTATCTTTCTTCATATTGTTATATTGTGATATACTATTGTTGTTTTGATAAAGACCTTGAATATACTATAGTGTATGTAAGATGTGGTAGAACATGGGGATGTCTATCATGAAACACATCTTATAGTCACTGTATATTCTAAACTGTTCCTAGTCGATTGAGCCGTCCGATAATAAGGATAAGGATCGCTCGAGTTTGAGACTAGCATTTGCGATGCGGAGTACCACGTTTCATTGGTAAGGAACATAGAGATGTTCGAAGCATGCAAATGGATATTCATATGATGAATGATCGAACTACCCTATCCGGACTTTCCAAGTGGTTATCACTTATCGAGTGGATAAAGTCTGCGGTTTCGGTTGTACACCATTAGTCCTTATTACTTGAAACATCATTGAGACTCTATATGCTAGTACTGTGCTTTGACTCGTTTACCGACTCTATTGGGGTCATCAGGTGTCGGGATTGGGTACAGTTACAACACATATAGGAGTCGATACTTTGTTGTCAAGGATTCACCACATACTTGCGAGTGTGGATATCCTATGCGATCTGAGGAGATATTAGTGTGACGAATCTCTGGCCAGAGTACATGATGTGTTTTAAGAAATGGTTTCTTAGTAACACATGCGATGTCACTATTTGATCTTCAAGATGTATTGCATAGTTATCGAATCTCGAACGACTCTCGATACACCAATGATTGTTGATTCGATCGGGATATATGGATGAAGGGACCGTACTGTACGCTAACCAAAATCTATTGGTTCTTGCAGGCACTATCAGTGATACCTAGGGAATCATGGGGCGATGTTGCTAGGCGCTCTTACCATGATTCGATGGGAAATTCGGAAATTGTTGTTCCGAGTCACAAGGAGTTGTGAGCCCACGGCTAGCTGTATCCCTGAACCATTGAGGGTCACACAGAGTAATGGATTTTTAATCCCCGTTGAGATAGTTAAATTTAAAGAGTTAAATTTAATGAACAAAGAAGTTGGACTTCTTAATTATGAGTAGAGGAGTAAGATTTCCTAAAATGACATAGGGATGGACATTTTTGGAAATCACTGAATTCGGATTCAGAAAAATTTATCTTTACTTTAAAAGGTGCAGAAATGGTTTCTGTGCACATTGGTGAAATCGGTTTATCAATCGGAGTCACGATGAATTTTATATTAATTTCTGAACATGCGGGCTTTGCTTGTCGGGCTTGAACTTATGACTAATGGTCCCTAAGCTGTTAGTGGCCTACATTATAAATAAGTTATTGCAGTACAGAAATTACACACAACAGGTCACAATTTTCGAAAACCCTAGTATTTTTCTCTCAATAGTGGCCGCCCCCTTTCTCCCCTCTGCTCGGAAAATCCAGTCTGTGAATTTTGTATTGCAGTCTGGTTTAACGGATCAAATTCGTTAATCTCTTCGTAGAAACTTCTGATAGATTTTCTAGTGCAATCTATCAGAGGGATTAAATATCCGTTCGTGGACCTGATTGAAGAACAGTTCGTCCATCAGTTCCAGGGATATACAACAAGAGCAGAGCAATCTGTTGGTGTCCAAAAATCTCGATTCGAGATTAAAGGTAAAAATTTATAATTGTTATTTAATTTTTACACACACAATTTAATCGTAAGGTTTTGATACCCACTATGGAATCGTTCCATATAAAATTTTTAAACTTCCGCTGCACCGGGTATCAATCCTGATTGATCTGATCGCCGTGTTCTCCAACAGCAGCTTACCCGCAAGGGTGTTGATTTCGAGTGGTCTTCCGAGTGTGAGGAGAATTTTTGTGAACTTCGACGACAGTTGACTTCTGCGCCGGTATTGGCATTACCGTCAGGATCTGGAGGGTATGTGGTTTACACGGATGCTTCTCTTCAGGGGTTAGGTTGTGTCCTGACTCAGAATGGGCATGTGATTGCATACACTTCTAGATAGTTGAAGTTGCACGAGGAAAATTATCCAGTACATGATTTGGAGTTGGCAGCCATTGTATTCGCTTTGAAGATCTGGCGTCATTATCTGTATGGCGAGAAATTTGAGATTTTCACCGACCACAAGAGTCTCAAGTATTTTTTCACTCAGACAGAGTTGAACATGAGGCAGAGATGTTGGATGGACTTGCTTAAGGACTATGATTGCGAGATTAAGTACCATCCAGGAACTGCTAATCTCATTGCTGATGCCTTGAGTCGCAAGGTGCGACTATTTGCACTTCAGACTTGTTCGATGTCTACTGCTATCGAGGAGTGTTGTTCTTCAGGATATACCTTCAAGCACAAGAAAGGTATGCAGAGTATCCAGATGTTTGCAATCTTATCTGAGTCAGCTTTGTATACGCAAATTCGAGATGCTCAGATGTCTGATTCGAAGACCCAGCGTTTGGCTCGTCTAGCCAATGAGGGTAGTACGTCTGGATTTCACTATCAGTCAGATTTTTTTCTGTGTTTGTCTGGTAGGCTTGTGGTTCCGGAGGATGCGGAGTTGCGAGAGGAGATTTTGTCTCAGGCACATCGCACTAAGTTGAGTATTCATCCGGGGAGCAACAATATGTACAAGGATCTACGTACTCGGTTTTGGTGGAAGGGGATGAAACGCAGTGTGTATCAGTATGTTTCGAGATGTTTGGTCTGTCAACAGGTCAAGGCAGAGCACCGACGACCTAGAGGTTTGCTTCACAGTCTGCCTATTCCTGAGTGGAAATGGGAGTTTATCACGATGGATTTTCTGACCCATTTGCCGGTATCCTCGAGGAACTGTGATGCTATATGGGTTATGGTGGATCGACTCACCAAGTCTGCTCATTTCATTTCCTATAGCAGAGAGTACAATGTGGATCGTATGACTCGGTTGTACATTCAGGAGATCGTTCGACTTCATGGAGTGCCTGTGAGCATTGTCAGTGATCGAGACCCCAGGTTTACTTCTAGGTTCTGGGGGAGTATTCAGCGTGCGATGGGAACTACTCTCAGCTTGAGTACTGCCTATCATCCGGAGACAGATGGTCAGTTAGAGCGCACTATCCGTAATTTGGAAGATATGCTTCGAGCGTGCGTTATGGATTTTGGTTCAGCCTGGCAGGATCATTTGCCATTGATTGAGTTTGCGTACAACAACTATCATACTAGCATTGGTATGGCACCTTTCGAGGTGTTGTACGGACGACTTTGTCGCACTCCACTCTTTTGGGAAGAAGTGGGGGAGAGACAGGCTGAGGGACCAGAGTTAGTCCAACATGCAGCGGATGTTGTTGATCAGATCAAGAAACGTATTAAGACTGCACAGGATCGTCAGGCCAGCTATGCTAACACTAAGCGTAGGCCTTTGCAGTTTGATGTTGGGGAGAAAGTGTTTCTGAGAGTGTCACCTTTCCACAGAATTCTCAGATTTGGCCTTAAGGTCAAGTTGTCTCCCAGATTTATTGGTCCGTTTGAGATCTTGGAGAGCATTGTCGATTTAGCGTATCGGCTAGCCTTACCACCGTATCTGTCCAGTATTCATGACGTGTTCCACTTATCTTTGTTGCGACGGTATGTGGCGGATCAGTCTCATATTCTACAGCCGTCAGAAGTTCAGGTGGATAAGGATTTGACTTATGTTGAGCGGCCTATTCGTATCCTGGATCATAAGGATAAGGTCTTGCGGAACAAAGTCATTCCTCTGGTTTTAGTTCAGTGGTAGCATAGAGGCGCTGAAGAAGCTACTTGGGAGCTCGAGAGCAGGATGCGTTTGGAACATCCGGAGTTGTTTTGATTTCAGTTTTGAGTTGTATTCAGTTATGAACTCTGTAAATGCTACTTTTGAATAAAATATGTTTCTGTTTATTGTTTGACATTCAGTACTTAAAATCTGATTTCGAGGACGAAATATCTTAAGTGGGGGAGAATGTAGTAACCCGTATCCAGTTTTAGTGGGTAATTGTTAATTAATCCAATAAACATGATTAAGGGAGTCCCAGATGGATTAACATGGTTTGGAAATGGATTCAGAACGCTCGATTATGGCTAGAGGGTTGTCAGGTTCGGAGGCTCCGTTGGCAAGTTTGGAAGCTCCGAAGTCGGAGTTCGGATGGCCCGAAGAAGGGTTCGGACGCTCCGAACGTGCTGCCGACAGACATCATGGATGATGTCATTTTGCTGACGTAAGCAATGAAGTAATATTGGGTTCGGATGACCCGAAGTCCAGTTCGGATGACCCGAACGTTTTTGGAGGCTCCGAAGCCAGTTCGGAGGGCCCGAACTCCGTCTATAAATAGGAGGGCCGAGATTCATTTTCAGTCGCACCATTCACCTCTTCTCTCTCGATTCCTCAGTCTACCAGCTTAGATCTAGGGCATTCTAGGCATCCCGTTGGGAATCCGGAAGTGGCGTAGCGATCCAGGCATCGCAGCAGAGCTGTGGTCTAGTTTTGAGACATCGACAGCAAAGAGCTCACGACGGACGAAGATATAACTTGTTGCTTCCTAAAAATATTTAGGAGTATGCAATAGCTTAGTTAAGGCTTTTAGAACACTTTAATGATAGTAGTATCATTTGGCAGTGTAGTGCGGCGCTAGGCGTGGACTTAGAGCTGATAGTGTCTTGCCTAGTATTTGAGGTACGAAAGTACTGTTTGAGATATCCTGACTGAGTATGCATGTATTATGTGACTGCATTATTTATATGTCATTGATTTATGCCGCATTCATTTGCGTAGGGTTTTACCCTATCCTGTTAGTGGTTGGACTTCCATCGATTTGGGTCCGGCATATCCACTCATATTTTGGTATGGGAGCCACCTCCTAAAAAGACGGCACAACGTGCTACATACCAGGGCCCGGTCTGTCTTTGTTATCTGATCCTTGACCTCGAGTTTATAGGGAGTTCACTTTGCATGCATGTATACTCATACTCTCGTGCTGAGCGTTTTATGTTCACGTCTCGTACTCTGTGTTTCTGGACACCCTATTTCATGGGGCAGGTTTGCGATTGGATGAGGCGGGTGGATCCAAGAGGGGCTAAGCAGTGGTTGGCCAGCTGGAGCTTCGCCTAAGTTTTATTTCTGTTGTTATTGGGTTGATACAGCTTTCGATTTGGTTGTATAACTATTGAATATTTACAGATTCCTTGCCTTGGGATTGTAGTATTTGTATTGATTCCGCAACTTATTCTGATTTCCTGTTAATTAAGTTAATTGCATGCCTAAGTTTTGTTTAGTAGGTGATCCAGGTAAGGGTCACTATAACCGGTATTTCTGCTATTGAGAGAGCGCATGTATATCTCTTTAATCCTTGTTTCTCTTACTCGCACAAATTAAAACAGGTTTTTATGTGGTGGGTTCTTCATATCTTTTGGATTTTCACTTTTTTTTTTTTTGCGTATTGGTTTGTTTAGATAACCGGGATGATGGGAAAAGAGATGCATTACGAGGTGGTCATGTTTAGCAAGAGGTAACTTTACCTTTTGTATTTGTGAAAATGACCCCAGAGACTAATCTTTGGTGAATGACATTATGTATTGTGGTGTCTGGATCAAATTCTTGTTTTTCTATTAGTAGATTTTATGTATGTATACATTTTCTGCTTGACTGATACAGAACTTCTTCTCTACATTGCATTGTATGCATTACGTCCAGTCTGCTGTCTGAATCTTAATTTTTAGTTATCTGCTTGATGTCTTTTGTATTGAGGCTTACAAATGTTTCAACAAATGCGTTGAGAACAAGTGTGTCTTTCAAAATTCCCAATCATTTTGTTCCTATTGAAATTATGTTAAAGCTATTGAGTTGCATAGGTCTTGAAATTTTATCACATTACACCGAGTAAGCGCCTTTCCAGTCTTTTACCGATCCTTTCGCGCGCGAGCTTTCCTTCTTGTTGTTTTTGCATTGCGCTCGAATGTGGAAGCCTGCAAAGGTTCTGCTTTCTTGGAATTGTCTATGTTTTTATCTATTTCAATTACACCACTTCAGTGATTGCTAATCATTAACTTAGGCCTTTTTAATTTTCAGATTTGGACGAGATCCGACCAATTCTTCCACAATTATTTGATGGTATAAAATTTATAAGCCCTGTCTACATTGCTTTTCATGAAGTTGCTGTTTTTAACAGTTGTTAATAAATTCCATTCAATTTCCCAGAGTTCTTTAAACTTATGATTGAGGTGGAGAACATAGATCTCGTGTTTACTCTAGAGACAATAGTGGAAATGTTTGGAGAAGAGATATCTCCTTATGCTCTTGGATTTTGCCAAAATATGGTGAGACAACTACACATCCTCTTATTTTGAAAAAAATGAAGACTATTCATGAATTGTGTTAGTATTTGAATTTGTATGTCCAATAGAAATGAATTTTGATTAAAGTTGCTGCTGATGGAGGTTCCGAGGATTGATTATATAGCCCAGGTACTTCAAACTTTCATCTTTGCTCAGGTTTTGATTTCCTTCAGTGTGTTACTTAAATACATGAAGAAATCCATTTTTCCAAAAAAAAATTTGTAGTTTCCATGTCTTCGGAATAAACTAGAGTAACTCTTGAAGATCCCCTCTAGTTAAGATCATAACTTAGTAAAATAAAACTTAAATATTTCAGACATAATACAAAATATATTTAAACCTTTCATTACCAAGTCCCCGGATTCCTCACTGACTACCACATTTAATTTACTAAGTCGTGGGGATATATATTATAACGTCACATATACGTTTTCTGCGAATGCATGATGATTACTGTAAGTTATTTAATTGATTATCTACTGGATTGATATGTTTCTCCATTCTTTTATGAGAGGACATGCATCATATATACTTGTTTTTAATTCAAGTCCAGCTCGTAACTCATAAAAGGTTATTAGTGGTGTGTCCTTTGCCATCGACCATGAATTTATGTCTCTCATGTATTTATGACTTGTTTTTTTAGTATAATTTTTAGATTAAGAGCTTTACACGTGGTATTGGAATTTGGACCCCTACTTATATATAGTCTATTTGAAAATATGTTAGTGATAAAAATTGAAAAACTTCAACATTTTATGTTATGCAATGCCAAATTCTTTTAAAATAAATGAAATTAAAACATAAAAAGTAATCTTGGTTAATCTCACTTTCAACAAACGAAGACCTGAATTAGAGCACTATTTATAATTTTCATACACAACACAAAGTTTTGGGCTCACATATAAATTTATTTTTTTTTCTTTGTTCTATTCACAAATCAACTCTAGGTGACATCAAGGGCTATAGTACTGAAGCAGCAAGTGGCCAAGAAGCAAGTGTCAACAGGCTATACACAGGTTTACCATTGGACTGGTAGAAGATTTCCCATTGTTCAGTAATCCTGGTATTGAAAGTACCTTTCAGTTTCCTATCCAAAAAAAAAAAGAGAAAGAAAGAAAGAAAGTTTTCCTGTTTAAGTGCTGTTTTTTTTAAAGTTCCTCTCTTTTGAGTCTTTGACATGTCTCTCTGTGGAATTAATTGAATGTATCTTGCTACTTACAAATAATTGACTCATTTTCTAGGTTAAAGAAATTATGTCCTTTATTGATCTGTGTCAAAAGAATAAGTAAATCTGGAGATTAAGTTTGTAGGAGTTTTGGTTTAAGTTAGATGATTGAATATCACGCTGTTTGAGATCTTCAAGATTCTAAAATGTCTTGGGTCATAACATTAGCTTAAATAATATGTTTTTGGAGTTTTTGACTTGGTGTCCTACGTGGTTACATAATTTAAATAGGAATTGCAGTGCATATTTTCAGTAGTACGTACTAAAACACTTAAAGATATCCATTGTGACATGATTGTTTGTATTGCAAAATAAAGTAGTGATAACATTTGTATTCTTACACATGGTTGAGCATCCATTGAACATGTTTTTATTTTTCAACAAAATGATGGTAGGACCAAAACCAAAGAGGAACTATGTATAATTCGAGTCATTTACAAGATGTGAAATCAGCTGGTATGAGGTAACTTATTTTTGTTCACTTACTTTTGTTATATTTATACACCTTTTAAAAGTTTTTTTTTCCATTGAATTGTTCATTGATGTGGTTATGGTTCATTGTATTTTGGATACAGGTTGTAAGCCAATCTATTTATTGTATATACTTGTCATGTTATAGTCTTTTTAAACCAATATCAATTATATTTGTAGTTGAAAGTTAATGAAGAAGACTTCTATTAGTTGCATTTGGATAAATGACAGATTGTCAATTTCTCATTTGGTACGATATTCATTAGTTTGAATTAAATTTTAATCTGTTTATTTCTGTGAATCTTGTATTTATTATATTTAACAAATATATGAATTTTTATTGTATGTGACAAGAATATTGAATTTTGTTTAAGATGCGATGGTTGAAGATGCACTACAAGTTTGCAGATGTTTTTTTTATGAGACTTAGTTTTTTATTTGTTCTTAAACTAAATACTTAAGATACATTTGTTGGTGTATGTATATTTTTTGAGGTGACAAATTTGTCATTAGTATTGTACATTATTTATTGCAAGATGAATGTCAATAATTGGGCTTTTTTATTAAATTAATATAAAATAAATAAAAATTAATTAAAATATGTCATTTTTAAAATTTTAATGAATCTATACTAATCCGGGACATACTGTCATGGATTAAGCAGAGAAGTCTGACAGACATCTCTGCTGACATTTCTGCTGATTCAGTTTTAATAATAATAAAAAAAACATATTTTTGGGTAAAAAACGGAAGAGAGGGAAAAAAATGGATTGGGAAAAGTATGGTGGGGTCAGAGAGGTGAAGACATTTGCCAATAAACAATAAAAGCCTAATCCCATACAATCCAATTAATCACATTAACTCGTGTTTGTTTACAATTGATCATATTTTCAAGACCACAATAAGCATTTTATAAAGTACGTGATTTAAAATTTTATCAAGTAGTGTTTTTTCACAATAAATAGAATACAACAATTTTGTTATATTTTAATAAATATATTGATATGATGGATTTTTTTTTATTATTATGTTTTATTATAATCATTTTTTAATATTTTCAAATCATATTTGAATTTATTGATTTATCTTAATTTCGTAAGCGGTTACAAGGTTATTATTTTAATTAATTTTTATAAATTGTATTATTATTATTATTATTTGATTACTCTAAAAAATGAAAAATAATTTGATTAAAAAATGTTAATATGTATTGTATGCTTTAAAATATTGATAAATCAAATATAATTAATTTAGTATTTGATATATTTATTTTATGAAATATTAAATAATTAATTATCATAATTAGTTAAATGGTATTGCGTTATATTTATTATGATAATATTTTGTCGTCATGTTAAAATTAAAAAACAATTGTTTGTTATATTCTATTTAATGTGAAAAAACACTACGTTTTTCAGTTGTAAAGACATAATTTTAAAGAGTTATTAATATCAAATACTCCTGTAAAAATTGAAAATGCACACTTATCCCTTGTAAATTGTAATAGGTTTCTTTAACCCTGATTTTTTAATATAAAATTAGCACACGTTTCCCTTCGTTTGAGCAACTATTGCGCACGCGCTCCTCATGCGACTATGTAAACTTTTTGATTTTTCACCAAATACCCTCGTGAAATATTAAAATTACATATTTAACCCTTTGAGAGTATAATTTTTAAATCTATTTAACCCATAAGATCCAATTATAAAATATTTATCAAACATTTATATTTTATGATTTTTAATTTTTAATTTTTTATTATTAATTAATTTGTTTCTAAAATTATCACTTTTTCTTTATATCTATTTTTTAAACTCACTTCATACTTCCAAATTTACTATTAATTCTATATTTAATTGAATTAAATAATATTTTTAATTAAATAACTATGAAAAATATTAGTTATTTTATCGTAGTATTATTTACACAAAAAATATATTTTAATATTAAAATTTATCATTATATAACTACTTTATTTTTTTATTATTTATTGTCAATTGTGAAATATATATTCTCGAAAAATTTAGATTATGGTTTAATATTATATAGTCTTAAATTGAAAAAGTTTGTTGGAAATATGAAGTGATTTTAATAAAAAAAATGATAGCATAAAATTTATGGTAGAAAATTCATAATGAAAAAACTTTGTCCATCATTTTTACTATCAGAGTTATTTAATTAAAAATATTATTTTAATTAATTAAATATAGAATTAAAAGTAAATTTTATCATTATATAACCATTTAATTTTTTTATTATTTACTGTAAATTGTGCAATGAATCTTTTAAAAAATTTAGATTTTGGTTTAATATTATAGAGTTCTAAATCGAAAATGTAATATGCTTGAACTTATCATTTTAATTAGTTTAATATTTTGGTACTTTATGTTTTTAAATCTTTGTTTATGAATGAATATTTAATGGAAAAGTTGGAAGCATGAAGTTAGTTTAATAAAATAAAAGTAATAATATTTTTTAAAAACAAATTAATTAATAATAATAAATTTAAAATAAAATTAAAAATGCATAAAATGTAAATGTTTGATAAATATTTTATAATTGGATATTATGGGTTGAATAGATTTAAAAATTATACTAGAAAGGGGTAAAATATGTAATTTTAATATTTCACAGGGGTATCTGGTGCAAAAAAAATCAAAATGTTTGCCAAGTCGAATGAGGGGTGCGTGCGCAACAATCGCTCATATGAAAAAATATGTGTGCTAATTTTATAAAAGACCAAAGTTAAATATGTCTATTAAAATTTTAAGGAGAAAAGTGTGAATTTTAAATATTTAAGATGATTATTTTATGCAAATAACTCTAATTTTAAATCACGTACTTTATGAAATGCTTACTGTGGTCTTGGAAATATGATCAGTTGTAAACAAACAATAGTTAGTGGGTTTAATTGGATTGTATCGGATTAGGCTTTTATTGTTCGGTAAAGTATCGTTCAGTACCTAAACCCAAACAAATATACATGTTCAGTCCCCCGTCAGAAAAATGTTTTTTTAAACTCCCTATGCCCACATTTTTTTCTCGGATGAAAATCAGTACAAAACAATAAAAAATAAGGTACGAATACATGATATCCCAGTACAAAACATTGAAAATCTGGTATAAATGTATGATTTTTGAGTACTCAAATATATAGATAAATATTGACATTAATGACAAATTGTATGTTTTGATGAAAATGAGTACAAAAGATCAGAAATAGAGCACTAATATATGTTTTTTGAGTACGAAATGTGTTAGATCTGGTACAAATATATGATTTTTGAATACTAGAAATATTAATATTAATGACATATTTTTCTTATTAATAAAATTGTTCATGTTAATTTTATACTCAAAATCTAAGTTTTTGTACCAGATTTTCAATGTTTTGTACTGAAATATTATATATTCATATCTTATTTTCAATGTTTTTTTACTCATTTTCATCCGAGAAATAAATGTGGGCCCAGAGAATTCAAACAAATATTTTTCTGACAGGATACTGAACATGCATATGTGTTTGGGTTTAGGTACTGAATGCGAATTTACCCTTTATTATTTGTCGTGCAATGCCTCTTTTCTCTGCAACATGTCAGAACCCACAATACTTTTCCTAATCCATTTCTTTTCCTCTCTTTCGTCTTTTTTACCCAAAAATATGTTTTTTTTTTATTATTAAAACTGAATCCGGCAAAAATGTCAGCAAAGATGTCAGACAACCCTGCTGAATCCGAGACAGATTGTCCCAGATTAGTATAGATTGATAAAAATTTTAAAAATGCTATATTTTAATTAAAAAAAGCCCAATAATTTATTAGCCCTTTGATTTTTATTTTAAAAATTTTTATTTGTATTTAAGTTAATTTCTTATATGTGAATATCATAGATTGAAAATCTTGAAATGGATGACATTATAATATACGATAATTTTTTATGTCACAATAGAGCATAAATAATTATTGATGACAACTTTTAATGTCCATATAGGTAAGTATAAAAGGCATTCATAAGTGTCACCAAAAATTACATAATGAGACATTTTAAATTGACTTTAAAAGCTATCATTAGTGACATTTTTTATTGTCACTATAAATAAAATATAGTGACATTTTTTAGTTGTTCTTATAAATGATTTTAAAGGACACATAAATTTGTCATTATTACTATAATAACAAGGCATATTTAAGTGTCCTTAAAATACAGTTTTCGTGACATTTCATATTGTCGTTATATTACTATTTTGTGACACCTATGGAGTTGGCATTAATATCTTATAGTGACATTACAAAATGTCAGCAAGCTTAAGATGACATTAGAATAGAGGACATTTTTTGGAGGTGTCACTAAAACTTTAATGTCACTAAATGTTGAATATAATGACAAATATGAATGTCACTATAGCCCTTTTTTCTAGTAGTATTCATCATAATCTTCCATAATTAATCTCTTAAATTCACATTTCATAATTACCTTAATTTTATGGAACAAATTAAATTGATAAAAATTCAAATCAACAGAAATGCAAGCTAATGATTTTTCCCTCTTACTTGTTGTTTACAAAACAAAAAATCTAAAATATCAAATCTTCTACTTGAGTCTAATTCAACAAGCCCAAAAACTTGTTATCATTAATTTACAGAATTGATTCCTTTAAAACCAAGTCCATTGATCATCATTTGCCTTGTGAATAAAAAATATGTGTTCCAATTTATCTTAAACCCGAATTAAACATCTTTAAGTTCTTCTACATCTGCTCAAGTCCGAGTCTTTTTTCACCAAGCCTTCGGTGATTTTTAGACGAATGCAACCACATTTTGTACGTATTTTTTTAGGACAGTGATTTTATTGCAGCTTAATATATATCTGGTTTTATTGTATTCTTTTTTCAAACTTAAAATTGTAATACATAGCTTAGGCAGATAAAAAAAATGTATATATTAACCACAATAAGAGGACTCATATCCACTTATAAATCAAAACTTGAAGTGCTACTGATTCAAGATTTAATTATTTTCCAGATTTGAATTTGATTCATTCTTAAAGCAACCTATGCATGGTTTTTTCATTCAAATGCTTCTATATATATTCTAGAAAACTCCTCGAATAAAATGCTGAAAAGTCTTCATTCTTAGGCGTTGGTGTTATATTATTCTATGGTGAATTCAACGGTAATTAAGAATGTGATTTTGATTGATAAAATAGTTCAGTTCGAATAAAAAACTCATCTTGTTTATTATTATTTTTTCTAATATTTCTGATTTCTTGGCTACTTTGTAAATCAACAGGCTAATCTTTATTACCTTTATGTTTCCACTACATCGAGTTGTGGTTGATTAGTTGGAAACATGGAGAGATTTTCACTTCATATACTATTGGAAGAATCATACCTTTCAATAGTGGACGAGGAATTATGGTTTGAATTTAGTTCTCTTCCAGACTTCCTTAATATTAAGACAAATTCTTTTTGTTATATTAATTTTTTGATATATTCATATAAATATAATTTGTTCGGATTATACAACATTGAATTAATATTATATTATAGGTTTTTAATGACTAGTTCCATATATTTGATGTTACTTCATCTTTTAAAAATTAAAATGGTATATTTTGTGGTTTTTTAGGGAAATTGCAAATTTAGTCCGATATGTTTGCCACTTTGCGATTTTGGGCCTCTATGTTTTCACATTTCAGTTTTAGTCCAGCATGTTTTGATTTTTGGCAATTTCGGTCTTTTTTATTTGAAAATGCTTACGTGACACTGTACACGTCAGCTCCACATCAGCACTGAATTGGTGCCACGTCAGCGCCACGTCGGAAAAATGACTAAAATTGTCAAAAAAATAAAAATAGCGGACTAAAACTGAAATCTGAAAATATAAAGGACTGAAATCGCAAAGTGACAAACATACATGACCAAAAAAGCAATTTTCTCTGGTTTTTTATTACATTAGATTATATTTTAAAGTTATTATATATTACCTATGGTTTTGTGTATATGTTCTCTTCATCAAATTAAATTGGGCAGGTTTCTAAACCTTCATTAGTGATTTGGTAAAATTTTTATTCCAAGATTTTGAACCAAATCTTATATTTTATTCCAAGATTTTATGTATATATTATATTTTAGCATGAACCCGGCAAATGAGCTAGCATCTCTATTTTTAACATGTTTAAGCATCATTCATTTTCCAAAACCATCGAAATTCATGCAAAGCCTCCTATATTTTGTGCATAAAATTCACACACAAACACAAAATCCAGAGGCGTTAAAAGAAATTTTCCCCGTAAAATATGATATCCTCAGCACGTTGATATATGCTTCCACAAAATCCATAACCTTTATTTCTTTGTCGACCTTTGGGCATGCCCTAGGTGGGTACCAACATTAATGGCAAAACCTCGAAGAAAAAATAACGTCTTTGGCTACATTCTTTTTATCTCCTTAGTCTCTTTCATTTCTTTCTGTAAGGCTATAACAGATGTAGAAGCAGCTTACATTGCGCGTCGGCAGCTTTTGACTTTGTCAAAGCGCAATGGTATTTCTTTTGAAAATGAATTCAAAATCGAAGATGGCCTCTTTTTCGCCAATACCAGGCTCAAACGGGCTTATATTGCTCTCCAAGCATGGAAGAATGCTATTTATTCCGACCCATTCAACTTCACCAGCAATTGGGATGGGCCGAATGTATGTTCTTACAATGGTGTTTTCTGCGAACATGCGCTCGATGATGATAGTGTTACTGTAGTTGCTGGTGTCGACTTGAACCATGCAGATATTGCGGGACACTTGCCAGCTGAGTTGGGGCACTTGACAGATATCAGCCTTTTGCATCTTAACTCAAATAGGTTCTGTGGAATTGTTCCCCCTACAATCAAACAGTTGTCGATTCTGCATGAGCTTGACTTGAGTAATAATCGATTCGTGGGACCTTTCCCAGATGTTGTGTTGGAGCTTCCTGACCTCAAGTATCTTGATCTGAGGTTCAATGATTTTGAAGGAACTTTGCCCACACAATTGTTTGATAAGAAGCTCGACGCGATTTTCTTGAACAACAATAGGTTTCATTCTAGTATCCCGGAAAATATAGGCAACTCCCCGGCCTCAGTCTTGGTGATCTCCAATAATAAGCTGAAGGGATGCATTCCAAAAAGTATTGGCGAAATGGCTGGAAAATTAGATGAGTTCATTGCATTGAAAAATGATCTTTCTGGTTGTTTGCCAGAAGAAATCACATTGCTGAACACCACCACCATTTTCGACATTAGCAATAATAAGTTTTTCGGAGACTTGCCTCAAGGTATGGAATACTTGCAAAGCTTGGAAATATTGAACATTGAAAAGAATAAGTTGAGGGGTAGGGTCTCCGAAAGTGTGTGCACATTACCAAGCTTGAAGAATTTTACGTTCTCTTCCAATTATTTCGATTCCGTTGATCCACAATGTCATCCTAATGTGATGCCGGGGCTTGTGGTCGATGGTAAGAAAAACTGTTTTATTCAGGAGTTGGAGCAAAGATCGGAAAAAGAGTGTGAAGCGGTCTTGAGTGAGGAGGTTGATTGCAGCAAAACCGGATGCAGAGGTTCAAATGAGGGGAAAGGTCCAAAGCGCCCGAAAGAAGAAACACCATCTAAACCAAACCCGAATTTGAAAACTCCGACAAAAGTTAGCCCAAATACGCCGTCGGTGACCACTCCTTCCACTCCATCAACACCAACACCACAACCACCAAAGGCAAAACTCAAGCCTCTTCAACCAAAGGTTTCCCCAACACCAACTCCTTCAAAGAGTCCCAAACCGGAGACTCCAACACAACCACCAAAGATTGCTAATCCACCGAAAGTTCAGCCACTAAAACCAAAACATGCCCCATCAACCCCACCTCTTCAGCCAACACCAAAACCACAGCTTGTTTCGCCTTCACCGCCACCACCACATAAAATTTATGCTTCACCACCACCATCGAAAAGTCCTAGACTTGAGCCCAAACAACCACCAAAGGTTGCCGAGCCCCCAAAGACTCAATCCCCATCAACCTCAACACCTAAGCCAATACCAAAACCGAAGCTTGTTCCGCCTTCACCGCCACCACCAAAAAAAATTTATGCTTCACCACCGCCATCAAAAATTCCTAGAGTTGAGCCCAAGCAACCACCAAAGGTTGCTGAGCCCCCAAAGACTCAATCCCCATCAACCTCAACACCTAAGCCAATACCAAAACCGAAACCTATTTCACAAAAAAAGGTTTATACCTCACCACCGCCACCAAAAAGTCCTAAAATTGATCCCAAACAACCACCAAAAGCTGTTGAGCCCCCAAAGGCTCAATCCCCATCAACTCCGACACCTAATCCTACACAAAAATCAGAGCCCACTTCACCACCTCCTCCAAAACCACCAATGGCTATCAGCCCACCACCTATTAGTGCATCATATGCACAATCTCCACCACCTGATGTTCCATCTGTTACTTCAAGTTTCTCCCCACCACCACCTGTCAACTCACCTCAACCTCCTATGCATTCGCCCCCTCCACCTTCGGTTCAATCACCTCCACCAACTCTTGTATTCTCCCATTCACCACCACCACCGGTTTTCTCACCACCTCCCCAAGTATACCCTCCCCCTCCACAACCTATTTTTTCTCCACCTACTCCCATATACTCTCCCCCACCACCAATTCAATCTCCCTTCCCCTCTCCAATTTTCAAACCAATCATCCTCCCACCACACTTGGGTGCTAGTTATGCATCCCCACCACCGCCTGTAATCCCGGGCTACTAAAAGTACAATTGTGGCGTTTACTGTAGTCCAAAAATCTATACACGCTCTCGGAGAGTTTGTGTTGCCACTTTAGGTGAAAAGTAAATAGTTATTTTGATGTAGTCAATTCATTCACAATGTGATCTAATTTGCGTTCCACAGCTAAATTGGATTTGGAACGCTTGCTAGTTTATTTATTCGTTCAATTCCAATGATCACACATCACCACTACGAGACGGTGTATATCAATTTTTTAAAATTATTAAATTTAAATAGGTGCTTAAATTATGTAACAAACAAATATTATATTAAAATAGAAAATATTATACCATTCAAAAAAATAATATATTTTATCTTAAATAAATATAATGGTTTTAATTACATTTTGCGAAAACACCATGTCTATGAATAGACGATGGTACTATAAAATAAAGAAGTGTAAAAATGTTAAAAGTTAACACATGGCTCAATATAACTTGGAAACTTGAAAAAGATAGGAACTCACTGGAATTAAATTATTTTATCAATCAAAGCAACGTCCTATTTAAAGACCTAAATATTAAAAGAATAAAATAATGTCGAAAATATTTTCAAATATGAATGTCGCATTCACTGGTGGAAATGGAGTTTATTATATATGCCGGCCTAAATTTCATGGCGGAATAGGGTTCAGAGATTTGATATCTTTTAACAAAGCTCTATTAGCTAAACAAGCTTGGAGGATTCTAACCAATCTGGATTCAATTGCTACCAAAATCTACAAGCAAAAATACTAACTTGGAGGCACCCATCGAGATTCCATCTTTTTTTTTTTTGCAGTTTGCTTTGGGTTTAAGATTTTTTTGTCAAAGTAATACGATGAAGAATTGGTAAAGGGCGGAATGTGTATGTGTTCAAGGAGCCTTGGCTATTACGTCCCAAGCTATTTTGACCAATTACGTTTCCACAACAGCACCATAATATGTTGAGGGTTCAAGATTTGTTATAGGATAATGGTGAATGGGATTGGGACATTATAAAGAACACGTGTGAGAACTCGAATTTCAATCAAGGAATAAATTCAGTTGTTCGAATTCTAGTTGAGGGCTCGAATTTAATTGAGGTCTGAATTTCAATTGAGAACCAGATTCAAAGTTTAGTTGAGCTAAGTTCAACAGATAGAATTCAGTCAAGCAACAATTGCAGCTCCAGATTTATAACTATCACATTTACTCGAATTCATGGCAAATAATGACATTAAATGAGGAGTCTAAAAGTCAGTTTTCTTCTTATAAATAGCACTCAGATTGCTGATTAAGGGTTACACAATATTCTGAGCAAATATACACAACAATTCGAATGAAATAATTCACTTGAGCGACCAGTTGAGCGTCCAGTCAAGCAAGAACAAGATAAATTCAAGCACAACCGAAATCTCTTTAAGCAATCTACGGTAAGTGGGCTTTCGGTTTTAAATCTTTTAGTACGCTTTAAATATGTTCCATTATGTATGTTATGTTTTCATAGCATGAATTTTTGACTTTTGTAATTTTGATGCATTGATACTTTTGAACTAGTTGTAGGAATATATATTCTGAACACTCTGCTTTGTTTCTGTTATGTTCTGATTCCTCATCCTTTAGATGATAAACATTGAGTGGATGATATCAGTTAGCGACAAAAATCATAAGTTAATTTGGTGCATAAACTGATTATGTATTTATGAATTATATAATAATTCTGTTCTGTTCTGGATTCTGTATATGTATAAGATTTATGTTAAAAATTGATTTTAAAAGCTGGGCTAGTTTCCCCCATTTACTATGATGTCCATATCACTCACCCACCAAAACCATCTCAGATAAGACCGTGGAAGAAGTAGAAGAGGACGAAAAAAACCAATTTTGGGGTTGGTGAAGATTGATCGTGATGCCTGATATTGGAAATTATGTTTTAGTTGTTATTATTTTATCCGCTGCATTTTGACTCTATATTTAGCGATTTGAATTGTAAAAATAATTTGATTCCAGTTTATGGAAAGACCTTGTAATTTCAGTTTATGAATGAAAAAAACTGGTTTCTAGAATTTCTAAAAACCGAGGCTTGTTGATTAATGTGAAAATGTTAAATAATGCCGATGTCAACTAGACCCAGTTTCAAGACGTGACAACACGTTATGGGAAATCGATCATGATGAAATAAAACTAATACCCAAAAATATGATGAGGTAGATACAATGGACTTTGGTCTATCGATCATGATGAAATAAAACTAATACCCAAAAATATGATGAGGTAGATAAAATGGACTTTGGTCTGGACTAACTGTCGGGTTGAGGAAAATTTGGAGGTTAAAGATATCAAATAATATTAAGATCCATTGTTGGCAGACACTTTCAAAGCGCTTCTTGTTCGAGCTAATCTAGTAGGAAGAGGTATAAAAATTAACATTTTATGCCCTTTATGTGACATGGTTCCTGAAGACATATCACATAATTTTTGGTATAGTGTAAAGGCTCGCAAGACTTGGAAAAAAAATCTGATTGTGGCAATTGCTTTGTACTTTTCGAGTTGGGAGATCTTTCATGGACCATTCACCTAGGTTGTAGAATAGAACTTTGTACTGGAGTTGACCTCGAAAATTTTGTTTTTTTGTGTTGGAGTATTTGGGTGGATCGAAACAAGTCGATTTTTTAGGGAAAGGAACTATCTACTGGATGATACTATTGTCAGGGCTGAAAATGCAACAAAAATGTAATAACCCATACCTTGTTTTAATTAAGTACTAAAATAGTAAACATTAAGGGTTACTAACTAAATAAACAAGGGATTAACAAGACCAATAAAAAAGCTACAAATTGTACTTCTGGCAGTTCGGAAGATCTGAACTTCATATACTTAAGAAGCAGCGAAGTCAATATGGTCAACTTCAGAAACAAGATATTAGTTTTGAAGATACAAACTGGAGATCGGAATTTTCGAACCCCTTCAGCCAAGTCATCCAAGTAGTCACGAGTTAAAATTGACACGTGGTGTAGTTTGAACCATCCGAAGTGCGAGATCGGAGCATCCGATGACATGGAATGATGACTAAGTGAGTGTTTGGCTGAGCTTATAAGCTATCCAAAACAACTTATATTTTGTTTTGGAGCTTATAAGCTCCACAAATTTGTTTGGTAAAAAATTTTAAAAACAGCTTATAAGTTGTCAAAAGAAGCTGTTTGACAACTTATAAGTTGTTTTTAAAAAAGTAAGGGGGAAAGTAATTTTTTCAAAAATATCTTATTTTAACATTTCATCTCTCTAAAATATCATTGAATATTTTCATAAATCTCCATCATATCTTCCACCCATTAAATATTAAATATTATTTTAAAAAAAAATTAAAAATCACATAAATTTTATTTTTTAATATAAGTTTATTCTCAAACTATTTTTTTACATGTATAACTCATAAATACTATTTTCATAGAATTATACTCTTTTTGGTAATTTTAACGATAAAAAGATCTTATAATACCAAACATATCAACATCTTTAAGTTATTTAAAATATGTTTACCCAAACACTTTAACAGCTTATTTTTAAAATAAGTTCAAACAACTTAAAAGCTCTTAAAACAGCTTTTAAGCTCTAGGAGCTTATAAACTCTTTTCAATAAGCTTAACCAAACATCCTCTAAGCAATAAAACTGGACACGTGTAATGCATGAGAGATCGAAACTACCGAAGCCCTGATCGGAACGTCCAAACTCTGGCATTCGGAAATATGGCAAGCATGTAGAGTTCGGAAGGTCCGAACTCCAGTTCGAGGACTTTAGACGACATTTCAGATCACTATTCAACAATTTTCTTTCCTAATTCAGTCTATAATTGAGGGCCCAACAATATAAGTGAGGTGCTTCCAGAATAACATCCAGTTGTGTGTAGAAACTAGGTTATCGACATTAGTGGGCTAACGATAAATGAAGGTATGGTATGAGAATCCTATTTAAAGTATATGAGTATATATTAGCTTAGTTATGGTTTTTAAAACATGTTCAGTGATACGATGAATACTTGATTGTAGGCTTGGAACTTATACTCTGTTAGGCTTGACATACTACTAAAGGAGCGTAAGTACTGACTGAGATTGCCAACTGATTATGCATGCTTATGTGTTGCATTTATGTGCCATGATATATATTTTAGTGCGTTAAATATATTTTGCATGTACACATACACGTTGAGACGTATCTTCTCTGAGATAGTCTTTCTCGTAGGGTCTCATCCCTACACCTGATTATACTGTCTGAAATCGAGAGTTACCGCACGGAGCGGAGACTGGTACTACGGTGATCTAGACTAGTGTGTGAGCTACCCAGTGTTCGGAGTCCCAGATGGTGCTACATAATCATTGGCGCCTAGTCTGAGCAGTACTTGGTAGTTTACCAGTCACCCCGTTCATATCAAGTTGCATGCATTATATTAAGTTTTGTATACTCATATTTATGTACTGGGTGTTAGTCACTCAAGTCTTTGGTATTATCATGGACACCCCATTCTACAGGATAGGTCTCAGGCTGGACGGAGCGGGTGGATCAAAGCAGGGTTAGTTGCAGGTTCTGGAAATGTCAGGAGTTGTATACTTGCTACAGTAAGTTTCAGTTGTATATATTTTGGATAAATACACTTGGGTTTGTAATACTGGTTGTATTCCGCCGATTAATATTGTATTAATTGGTTTTTAATTTTTCTCAATAAATTAAATTTGAATAATTAATGTTTTTATATTAAGTTAATGGAATGCTTAAGACTGCAAGTTAGTAGGTGATATATCAGAGCATGAAAATTGATCATTTTGGATTTAGTATGATGAGTTGGGATATAATAGATAATAATCCTTGCAACATAATGGCCGAGAAAGGAGAGGTACATCAGGCGATAGGTCCTGTGGAAGCTGGGGATGCATAGGGACATCCACACAGACGCCATCATCATCAGGATGGTCGACGTCATTACACTTTGCCCAAATTTTTTCAGATTGGGCCAAAACCCTTGGTAGGGGTGAGAATCCTGAGGTTACTGAGGATTGATTGGACAGGATAGAAAATAGTTTTTAAGCTGTCAATTGTACCGAGGAACAAAAGATGGAAGTGCTCAAATTCCTGTTAGAAGACGAGCAAGGAAATGGTGGAAAGAAAAGTCTGCCCAGGTACTACAGAAAAAGGTCAGGTAACATGGGAAGACTTTCGTCAGCATTTTGAAAAATTATAATTTCCTCTAGCTCTTTGCCAGGCACGATCTATGGAATTGCTGAGTTTGAAGCAAGGTTCGATGACTATCGACGAATACCCATAGAGGTTCATAGATTTTTTGTTGTTCTGTCCTCATATTAATGCCAGTTATGAATCCAAATATAATCTTTTCTTGCAAGGGCTTAACCAGGAGATATTTGATCGGGTCACGATTTGTGATGATCCGACATCCTATATGATACTCTGGTTAATCGTTGTTGCCAGACAGAGAACAGTGCGAGGCGTGCAAAGAAAGTGATTACTTCTCAACCCAGTGGATCACTTGGACCCCGCTCACAGTCATTCAAGAAGCAGGCACTACAACAAATATGTTAATTAACAACACTAAAAAAAACAACGATTTTATATCTAAACTGTTGTCGTTTGGTCTTTAACAATGGTTTTTTACAAAAACCGTTGTCGTTGGCCATATTTTAATTATAAAAACAACGTTTTTTAAAAAACCGTTGTCTTATATATGTCAAAGACAACGGTTTTTAAAAGCCGTTGTTTATGAGCGGGTTTTTTATGGCCTACGACAACGGTTTTAATTAACCGTTGTCTATGTGCGTACTTTTTGGGGTCTAAGACAACACTTTTTATAATCCGTTGTCGTTTTTTTTTATTTATTTTTATTTTTTAAAAAAATATACATATTACATGATATGATAATAACCTACTACTACATGCTTGAGTCTTATATTTCTCTCTCCCCGCTCTTTCCTTTCTCTACGCGCATCGTCTCTTCTTTCTCCTCCCGAGAGCCATTTCCAATTCGAAGCTAACGCCGCCAATATCTCCATCGTCGGCTGCCATTTCGGAAACGGTAAGTAGATCTCGAATCCTTTCGTCTAGGGCTATATTTTCATACCATTTCCCCAATTTTAGACTCATTTTTTTCGAAAATTTGCAGTTGCCGCCGCCGACCTCCACCGCCATTGCCGCCGACCGTCAACCGCCAATTGGGAATTTTTTAGTACACTATAAGGTATATTTTGAATTTTAGGGTTTATAAATTGGTTTTTTTGTTCAATTCAAAATTTTTGAATTTTATATGTTATTGTAATTGGTTGTATGTAGAATATTTTACCCGATTGGATATGTTTGTAATTTTGTGGACAATTAGAAGCCCTTATTTTGAATTTTTTGATATCAGTCTAGCTAGATTGTAATTTAGCCAATTTGATGAGTTGATTAATTTTTTTTTGGAAATTTCTAAGATTAATTTCGAATTTACAAATTTGGTATATCGATTTATTGTAATTTTAGAGCTCGCTGGTACAAAAATTAAATGAGTAAATTTATTTTTTATAAATATTTTTAGAGCCCAGCTGAAGTCGGTAATCGCTGAGGAGAAGCTCAATGCTTCGTTCGATTTCCATAGATTCCTCGACCTTCACTTCTCTGTACCACAGGTTTGTAAGTGTATTTAGAGCACAAGATGTGTGAATTGTTTTGATTATTATAAGGATAAAATAACACTGAAAAAATCAAACTTGCCAGTTTAAAATCATTGAAAAAAAGATTATGAACGAAAAAGTGCATAAATAAACGTCTCTCAGAGTCTATTTTTGCATTGATGTAATTTGTTTTGATGAGATTCATTTATCTCAAGAACCTAACTTCGTAGTCTTTACTAGACCTACGTGGGAAGGTGGGCAGTATGACGGTGATGAAAAAAGTTGTTTGGTGCACTTCGAACTACCATGGAGTTGGGAGCTTACCACATTGATATCGAGCTCAAGGTCCTTTTTCCTATTTAATGTTTAATTATTTAAGGATGCCACTATTTTTATATGGCTAAAGTTTATTTCTTGAAAAAGTTTTGAACACTGGTACCAGTTTTTTAACCAAACAAGGAAAAATGCAAGTATTGTTCACAAGATAATATGTGTCAGTTTTGAAATTAAACAATGTATGGGAAAGAGTCTCCATTAAATCTAAATGAAATTACCACATTTTTCTACATCATTAGAATTTTCCTGTCATTGATTCTCAAACCAACTCACGGAGTTGATATTATTATTACCCCACCATAGACATAGACTCTTAATATGTTTTGGTTCCTCGTCTTCATTTAAATTTGTACGGTCAGTTCTTTGCATCTGGCCCTAAAGTTGTTTTGTTGTCTAAATATCTAAGCTTAATGAAATTGGAATATCACAGCTGTACTATTCCTCATAAAGAAGTGGCACTTTCCTGTTGCGATGAAGTTGATCCTGTTGCAAAGGTATCTAGTGAAATCTATACCAACCTACTTAATCACGAGGATTCATGTCATTGAATCTAGTGCATTTTGTTTGATCATGTTGCAAAGGTAGCTAATGAAATCTATACCGACCTACTTATTAGCCTTTTGTCTGTTTTTTCAGGAAGCTTTGAGATATTACGAGCTTGTTTTTGACGATGTATACAACCCCAAAATCACTAGGCTTTTGCAAGAAGCTGAGGAAATGAGAGCCAAAATCGTAAATGGAGTAGATATGTTTGTTGGACAGGCCTATAGACAATATGAGAGGTTTACTGGATTACCAGTTTAGAAACAATATACATCTTTTATGTCGGTTGATACCTCCTAGAATTCTGGCCACATAAAAGTCCAATTCATGACTAAACTTCCAAGTTCTATGGCAAAATATTTGAAATTTATAAGAGAAATCACATCTTTGCTGACATACTACTATCTGATTGCAGCTCCAAAGGAACTACTTAAAGAAATCATGAAAAACTATTGATGTCAAGGTCATTACAACAACAATTTTATTTTTCTTTAATATATTTTGAAACCGTATTTATTGTTTCATTCGTGTTATTCAGGTAGAGATTAAGAAGAAATGATTGGATTATTTGGATTTTGTTGACCCAATTTAATATTTCTTGGTTGATTAAAGCAGAAACAGATTTTGGGGTCTTTCGCCCTAGTCATTTCTGGAGGAAGAACATGATGCGATGAGCCTACGTTGTTTGTTTTTGGTGTTTTGTTTGTAGTAACCCGTACCCTATTTTAAGTTAATTAAATATTAATCATAATTAAAGGTTACTCAATACATGATCAAGGGATTAAATGAGATAAAAAATAATTGAATTGTGTGTTAAAATATGTATTTAAAAAGATCGGTTTATAGACGATATTAAAATACATATGTGATTTTTATAGCACACATGAGTTGAAATAATTTTAATCGGGACAAGTTTGAATCCCGAATGACTAAAAGGAATACACACATTGACATACGTGTATAACAATTATCTTGTGATATATATTGTGATATATATGAATATATATATATATATATATATAATATATATCAATATACACGTTTGACCGGCTAAATCGGTGTGATATAAATCTACTGGCAAGCGTACCAGGTCAAGTAATAGTAAAGTGGACTGAGAGTCCAAGTATCGATCCCACAGGGACTGTTGTCAATTCTCAAAAATTAATTATTTTACTTAATCTAGACAAAATAATAAAAAGTAATTTGATTTAAATAAAATAAGAAAATAAAATAAAAACTGCTTAAGAAATAAGAATAAAAATAACTGAAGATAAAATAATTAAAACAAAGACAACAAAGACACACGTAGGTACCGAACAAATCATGTAACATGTAGTCGATTCAGGACTCAGATTTAATCTTAATTCACGGGAATTCTCCTAATTTGTTCAAAGGACTATTTCTAGAACAATCAAACCTATTCAAATATTGATGAACTAATCTTTCGTAATTCTAATCAAATTTGAATGCATTAAATATTTATGAAAATTCAGTTTGCACCCAAATCGCACACTGAAACCGAATTCTATTTCTAGTCGGTTTTACAATATGTTGATTATCAAAGTGATCAAAATCGAAACCTCCTCTGTCGAATTGGAATCGATTAACATGCAAGCAAACAGTTGATCAGACTATTCACAAGACAAATATAAATCTGACAATCAATAAAATAAAATCAACTCTAAAAAATCCCAAACAAACATACAAGTTTTTTACATAAATTTGTTCGGCCCAATCACATCGTCTTGGTTGAAAAATAACTACTCAATAATTGAAACTAGAATTAAACAAAAATAAAATAAAAAGAGAGAACAGAAGAAAGAAATAGCAAAGAAATCTTCTCTTCTCCCAGCCGCCTCCTTGCGTCTGCGTTATGCGTGTTGGAACCCCTTTCTCACGTCTGAATAAGTCCCTTAAATATGAGTTTAAAAAGTCTATGAAAAATAGCCCGTAAAATAAGACTTTTTAATTTCCGAAATTCTGATTTTTTCTGATTCCCGACATCTCGCTCGAGCGAGCACAACCTCTCGCTCGAGCGAGAGACTCTCTGTTTCGAGGATTTCTGCTCCCATCTCACTCGCTTGAGCGAGCACAAGCTCTCACTCGAACGCGCATGTTTCTGCCCAAAAAACTCACGCACAAACTTCCTTGCGCCCTTCCTTAGCGCGTTAGTACTCTTTCTAGCGCCAAACTCCTTCTTCTAAGCACGATAGCGCCTCCATCATTTCTTGTTAGCGCCAAACACAAGGGCAAACGCGCTACACACTCACCATCAACGCAACTTTCAACCTGCTCCGAGCGACAAATTTGAAAAATTCATATCTTGAGTTCTAGCCGTCAGATTGACTTAAAATTTGGACAGCATCTTCAAAAATCTTGAAATTCATTCTGATCGGTGGAGATCGGATTTGGATCTTTCTAAAATTAAATATGATTTTTAGATCAAGGCTGCTCCATAATTAACTCTTCAAAAATCCATTTTCCTACAAAATTAACCGGGAGAGTGAAATACACACACATGAACTTAAAACACATAAAAACACATAAAAACAATATTGATGCACACAAAAATATATATAAAAATATCACAAACTAATGCATACAAAATGCACTTATCAACACCCCCATACTTAACTTTTGCTCGCCCTCGAGCAAGACATGCAAAAACAAAATTCAAACAAAAACATAAGTAAGGATGATTCAATAATGTGCACAGCCTTTGAGAAGTTCAATCACCAATAAAAAAAATCACAGACATGCTCTCAACTTTTCATAATACACCTTCGATTTAACGTGAACGTGTGTGTGAAATGTCATTCCAGTTTCATGCAACTTAGACCGAATTCGTCTGAAAACTTCTTAGCAACCTATGACAAATCAGTGCAAGTTTAACTTTTCAAGTGTCCATTCCTTCCAATGACCTCTAGAAAAAAACCCACCTCCCTTGAGATAATGAATTACACACCATAATACTCCTATGGTTTTCGATTCATTCTCTTCCTTCTTGACTGTATCCTTGGTGATGGTAGTCTCAGTCTTGATAAATCAGCAGGCACGGCAAACTGGCATAGGAAAGAAAACAAAAATCAAACCAAACAAACAAAAACATAAAAACCGAAAATAAAAATAAAAAAAACATAAGCAAAAACACTAGGTTGCCTCCCAGTCAGCGCTAAATTTATAGTCTATAGCCCGACTATACTCCTCTCTTGAGTGGCGACATTCAAGGTGGTTTATCCACCGTCTGTGAAAAACTCATGTTAGTCCTGCACTTGCATGCTACACCATTAAAGACATTGTGCATTTGACCAATTCCTGCAGACAACTGCACCTGCTGACATGCATCAATTTCAACATCAATCACATCAATCAAATGAATAGCAGAACAATATTTTAAAATTAGGCACTCAGTAGCCGACTTAAGCATGGTAAAAACTACTTGTTCATCATTCAGCCTCAGTACCAACTCTCCTCTCTCAACATCAATTTACGCCCTACTAGCAGTAAGAAAAGGACGTCCTAAAATCAGGGGAACCTCTAAATCCTCTACCATGTCAAGGATAACAAAGTCTACAGGATAAATTAAATTATCAATATTGACTAGGACATTCTCTATAATCCCTCTCGGATATTTAATAGAACCATCAGCAAATTTGAGAGATATAGCAGCAGGTTCAATATTTTCTATTCGTAGTTTTCGAGCAATAGAATATGGCATTAAATTTATACTCGATCCTAGATCACACAGCACATTATAAAAAGACAGACTTCCAATATGACAGGATATAGAAAAACTCCCTGGATCTTGAAATTTTGTTGGAAGCTTCTTTTGCAGCACTGCCGAGCACTCCTCATTCACTGTAACCTGCGTAAGATCAGTAAATTTTTTCTTATTTTTCAGCAAGTCTTTCAAAAACTTTGCATATCTCGACATCTGAGCTAATGCATCTGCAAAAGGAATGTTAATATGCAGTTTCTTGAAAATTTCAAGAAACTTTTTAAATTGAGAATCAAACAGCAGTTGCTTAGCTCTATGGGGGAAAGGTAAAGTAGATAAATCAACATTTTCATTAACTTCAAATTTTGAAGTCTTACCTTTCTTACCTGTCGTGGATGATTTTTCTGCACGCACCTCCTCTTTTTCTTCATTAATTTTCAGCCCTTCCATAGCCTTCTCTTCTTCCGGTTGCTTTTCAGACTGTTTAGATTGTGATCTCGTCACTACCATAATTGCATTCACGCATTTCGGATTTGGTTCAGTGTTGCTCGGCAGAACTCCAACAGGAAGTGTGGATAGTTGGGTTGCAATCTGGCCCATCTGAATTTCCAGCTTCTGCAGCATGCTCTCCTGATTCTTCAAGCAAGCCTCAGTACCCGCCACGTACTTCATCATGATCTCCTCAAAACTCGGATTTTTCTCCTCTTGCTTGGGCTGCCAGTTCTGACTGTAGCTGTTGTTGGAGTTGTATGGCTTCCTTCCTTGATTGCCCATAAAATTAACAACCTCTACTTCAAATAACTGCTGGTCTTGTTGCATATTCCCTTGTGCTTGATTGATCGGCGATGTTTTCATGAGTGCCACTTGGTGTGTCAGCGCGTCAATATTTGCATTCAGGGCCATTAAAGCATCGACCTCTAGAACTCCAGATTTCTTTTCTTTCTTCACATCCGGCCACCCAATATTGCTCTCTGCCATATTAGTGATGATCTCCCATGCAGTTGCCGGCATTTTCGTGAACAAGCATCCATTAGCAGCAGCATCCAGCATAGATCGAACCGACTAATCGGCTCCATTATAGAATGTTTGGGTCTGCTGGCTTTGAGTAAGATTATGCTGAGGACATGTCCTCAACATCTTTTTGAACCTGGTCCATGCCGCATGTAGAGATTCTCCCTCCTTTTGCTTGAATGATATAATATCAGAGAACAACTTAGCCATCTTCGTAGGAGGGAAGTATTTCTTTAGGAATTCTTGGACAAGCTCCGTCCAAGTAGTAATAGAACCAGTTGGCAGGTCATCAAGCCACTCCAAGGCTTTGCATTGTAAAGAGAAGGGGAATAACCGCAGTCTCACTGCATCCAATGTTACCCCATTAACTTTGAACGTGTCGCAGATCGACAGAAAATTTTCCAGATGAGCGTAGGGGTCTTCCACAGACGTACCCCCAAATCTAGCTTGTAATTGGATCAGCTGAATTGTAGAGGGCTTCAGTTCAAAATTGTTCGCCTCAACAGCGGGGCGAACGATGCTAGATCCATAACCTTCAACTGGCGGCCTAATAATATCCCAAACAGTACGATTGTCCGCCATCTATCCTAGCACCTGAAAGTTACAAAGAAAGGAGAGGAATTCAGAATTTAATAATAAAAAAAAAATTAAAATAAAGTCTAATCTCAAGAGAAACAAAAATTCTGATATCAAAACAGTCCCCGGCAACGGCGCCAAAAACTTGACCGGCTAAATCGGTGTGATATAAATCTACTGGCAAGCGTACCAGGTCAAGTAATAGTAAAGTGGACTGAGAGTCCAAGTATCGATCCCATAGGGACTGTTGTCAATTCTCAAGAATTAATTATTTTACTTAATCTAAAAAAAATAATAAAAAGCAATATGATTTAAATAAAATAAGAAAATAAAATAAAAACTGCTTAAGAAATAAGAATAAAAATAACTGAATATAAAAATAATTAAAATAAAGACAACCAAGACACACGTAGGTACCGAACAAATCATGTAACATGTAGTCGATTCAGGACTCAGATTTAATCTTAGTTCACGAGAATTCTCCTAATTTTTTCAAAGGACTATTTCTAGAACAATCAAACCTATTCAAATATTGATGAACTAATCTTTCGTAATTCTAATCAAATTTGAATGCATTAAATATTTATGAAAATTCAGTTTGCACCCAAACCGCATACTGAAGCCGAATTCTATTTCTAGTCGGTTTTACAATATGTTTATTATCAAAGTGATCAAAATCGAAACCTCCTCTGTCGACTTGGAATCGATTAACATGCAAGCAAGTAGTTGATCAGACTATTCACAAGACAAATATAAATCTGACAATCAATAAAATAAAATCAACTCTAAAAAATCCCAAACAAACATACAAGTTTTCTATATAAATTTGTTCGGCCCAATCACGCCGTATTGGTTGAAAAATAACTACTCAATAATTAAAACTAGAATTAAACAAAAATAAAATAAAAAGAAAGAACAGGAGAAAGAAATAGCGAAGAAATCTTCTCTGCTCCCAGCCGCCTCCTTGCGTATGCGTTATGCGTGTTGGAACCCCTTTCTCACGTCTGAATAAGTCCTTTAAAATATGAGTTTAAAAAGCCCATGAAAAATAGCCCGTAAAATAAGACTTTTTAATTTTCAAAATTCTGATTTTTTCTGATTCCCGACATCTCGCTCGAGCGAGCACAACCTCTCGCTCGAGCGAGAGTCTTTCTAGCGCCAAACTCCTTCTTCTAAGCGCGATAGCGCCTCCACCATTTCTTGTTAGCGCCAAACACAAGGGCAAACGCGCTACACACTCACCATCAGCGCAACTTTCAACCTGCTCCGAGCGACAAATTTGAAAAATTCATATCTTAAGTTCTAGCCGTCAGATTGACTTGAAATTTGAACAGAAGCTTCAAAATATTTTGAACTTCATTATGATAAGTGGTGATCGGATTTGGATCTTTCTAAAATTAAATATGATTTTTAGATCAAGGCTGCTCCATAATTAACTTTTCAAAAATCCATTTTTCTACAAAATTAACCGGGAGAGTGAAATACACACACATGAACTTAAAACACATAAAAATAATATTGATGCACACAAAAATATATATAAAAATATCACAAACTAATGCATACAAAATGCACTTATCAATGTTCATCATCATCCTCTTTCCGTCACCGATTTCTCTCTCCTCGCCGCCGCTTCAAACCGCCGTAACTCCGCCACCGGTAGACGAATCTTGAAACTAAATATACCGTTGGACTCATCGCGACGAGTACTATCCATGGACACTCATTTTGAACATTTTTGCTCGCGATTCCGACTAACGCGATTCCGACCGCCGCTTTATTGCCGTCGTTCACCCTTCTCCGACCACCTAAACGTGAAATTGAATATACAGTTGGAATCGTCGCAACGAGAGCTAGCTATTTATACCAATTTTGCGACGTTTCGTAGTGCTTACCGAAAACCCAACTTTTGACCGCCTCCTTCGCTGCCCTGTTTCACCGCCCTGTTTCACCGCTGTAAGTTCCCGGAAACCTGAAATTGATTGAGGGATTTTGTTCCTTATGTCGTAAGCTTCGTTTTGATATAAATATTTTGCAAAAATATCCAACTCCGACGACTGGTGATTTTTCGGCCGCCGCCACTGTTGCCGCCGCATCGCCGCCGCCGGACCGCCGTTGTGTCTCGGGCCACTGTTCAGTGTTGGACTGATTTTTGTTTAATTGTTGGGCTTGTTACACAGCTTTGATATATAAATTGGCACACATCAACGGGATACCTACGGACGAAGGTATGGTCATAGAATCCTATTAAGAAATAGGATTATCTGCTAGCTTAGTTAAGGCTTGTAGATAATAATTAGTGATACAATAAATATTTGATTGTAGGATTGGAATCTAGATCCTGACGTAGACTCGAACTATTACGTAGAAGGTACGTAAATATTGACTGAGATAGCTAGCGAGTATGCATGTTTATATGTTGCATTTTTACGTGGCATGATGTATGTTTTATTGATTTTATATTCATATGTCATGTGCACATACACGTTGAGCCTATTTTCTTTGACATAGCCATGATAGTAGGGCCGCTCAGCTCTACACCGATATATGGTCTAGCACTAGTAGTGTAGCAGAGATGGATACGTCCGGCTACTACAGTGTTTTAGACGAGTGTGGCTATACCCAGAGGTTGATCCGCGAGGTTTCGGCACTCATTTAGGCGCCTGGTCTGAGCATGATTTGATGGATTACCCGATATCCAGTCATCATATGCATGCATCATATTTATATGTTTACTCATGTTTACGTACTGAGCGTTAATCGCTCACGTCCTTGGTATTATCTTGGACAACCCATTCGACGGGACAGGTTCCAGGTTGGACAGAGCAGGAGATTCGAGGCAGGACTAGAGCGCAGGAGTTGGTAGCTATATTATTGTATATATTTCGATATGGTTGTATCACTACTGATTTGGGTTTTAGTACCGGTTGTTTTTTTGCTGGGTTACGTATATTATGGGTTATGTTTCATTACTTTTTACTCTGATAATTAAGTATTTCAATTAAATTGATTGCATGCTTGTTAAAAGGTGACTCAAAGTAGGGTCACTACATTTTTGGTATCAGAGCATGCTTAATCTTTGGGAATTTAGTCTTGGGATTTAAATGCGCATTTGGGATTTAATGTGCATTATTCTTTTCAGATATGGCCGAAAGAGGTGATGAGAGTCATGGTAGTGTTGGCCAAGTTGGAGATATTCATCATCATCATCATCACCATGAGGGTAGACGACGTTATACAATTAATAAGTTTATGCAGGTTGGGCCGAAACCCTTGGTGGGAGGTGAAAACCCTGAGGTTGCAGAGAATTGGCTGACTAAGATTGAAAGTACTTTTTGAGCATTTTCTTGTACTGAGGAGCAGAAGATGGAAGTACTAGAATTTGTATTGGAAGAACGAGCACGGAAGTGGTGGGACACAAAATCTGCTCAGGAACGTACAGAGAGAGGTAGAGTGACATGGGAAGACTTCCTCCAGCAGTTTCGGAAATTATATTTTCCTCCAGCTATTCATTAGACAAGATCTATGGAGTTGTTGTCACTGAAGCAAGGGTCGATGACTATCGACGAGTATCAACAGCTATTCTTATATCTGTTACCGTATTGTCCTCACATCAATGCCAACGATGAGTCTAAATATGATCTGTTCTTACAAGGGCTTAATCAAGAGATATATGCTCAAGTTTTGATATGTGATAATCCAACATCTAATGAAACTCTGGTTAACCGTTGTCGATTAGTGGAGAACAGTATCCGACGTGCAAAGGTACTGATGCCTTCTCAGCCCAGTGGATCACTTGGACCCAGAGCTCAATCATTCAAGAAATCAGGTTCGTGTTCTACTTATACTTCTTCTTCTTCTTCTTCTTCTTCTTCTTCTTCTTCTTCAGGATCTCGAGGATTATTTTGCTTTGGGAAAAAGAAGAAGGAAGTCCGTTGTGATCATTGCGGTAAGGACCATCGTACAGGAGAATGTCGGAGGGCATCTGGTGCTTGTTTCATCTGCGGTGAGCAGGGTCATTTTCGAAGAGATTGTCCTAATCGCACAGGAGCTTCTAGTGGATCTGGATCTCAGACTGTTGGATCTCAGGCTTTTGTTAATCCACATCAACCGTCAGCACCATCAGGCTCTTCTACTGTACGCCCACGAGCTCAAGGACAAGTGTTTGCTCTTACCCAAGAACAGGCTACAACAGAGAGCGATCGCATGTTGGCAGGTACCTTTATGTTATGTGGTATTCCTGCACTTGTCTTAATTGATACTGGCACATCACATTCTTTTATTTCTAGCCAGTTTGTTAAGAGACATAGATTACCTTATGTATCAGTAGACCTGAATTTAGTTGTATCTACTCCGCTGGAGCAGGAGGTAGTAACTAAGCGTCTAGTGATAGGTTGCTTTCTCGAGTTTGAGGGGATGTGTTGTCTGCCAATCTGATGATTCTAGCTATGACAGATTTTGACTGTATTTTAGGGATTGATATGCTGACATTGTATCATGCTACTGTGGATTGTTAACAACGCTTGGTACAGTTTCATTCGGATAAGGGTGATGGCTGATACTTCTATGGTGAGGGAGCGCGACCTCTGATGCCACTCGTGTTGGTTCTGAAGGCCTGTCGTGCCTTAGTGTCAGGTGGTGAGGGTTACCTCATCTATGAAGTTGATTTATCCATGAGTAGTCAGGGTATTGGTGATTTGCCAGTGGTCAGCGAGTTCCCTAATGTTTTTCCCGACGAGATTCTTGGTTTTCCTCCAATTAGAGATGTGGAATTTGGTATTGATCTGGTTCCAGGAACAACGCCTATATCCCGAGCACCTTATCGTCTGGCTCCGTCAAAGATTAAGGAATTGAAGCAGCAGTTGCAAGATCTGCTAGATAAGGGATAAATTCGTCTGAGTGTTTCTCCGTGGGGAGCACCTGTATTGTTTGTCAAGAAGAAAGATGGATCGATGCGGTTGTGTATTGATTACAAACAGCTGAACCGTGTCACCATCAAGAACAAGTACCCGTTACCACGGATTGATGATTTGTTTGATCAGTTGCAGGGTACTTCTATTTATTCGAAGATTGGTTTGAGATCGGGATATCACCAGATGAGGGTAAGAGACTCAGATATTTCTAAGACTGCTTTCCGAACCAGGTACAGACATTATGAATTGCTTGTGATGCCATTTGGATTGACGAATGCACCTGCAGTCTTTATGGAATTGATAAATATAGTATTTCGAGATTATCTGGATAAATTTGTCATCGTATTCATCAACGATATTCTGGTTTATTCTCATGATAGAGATGAGCACGCAAAACATCTGAGAATTGTATTGCAGATGCTACGGGATAAGCAACTATATTCTAAGTTGAGCAAATGTGAGTTCTGGATTGACCGGGTCATATTTCTTGGTAATGTTATATCCAAGGAAGGAATATCTGTGGATCCGAGTAAGGTTGAAGCAGTGCTGAACTGGTCTTGTCCGACGACGGTGGCTGAGATCCGTAGTTTTTTGGGTCTAGCTGGTTATTACCGTCGGTTTATCGAGAATTTTGCACAGTTAGCCAGGCCTTTAACACAACTTACCCGGAAGGATATTTCGTTTAAGTGGTCCTCAAAGTGTGCGGAATCATTTTGAGGCTGCGTAGACGTCTGACTACTGCACCTGTGCTCGCTTTACCATTTGGATCGGGAGGTTATGTTGTGTACACGGATGCCTCTGGTCATGGGTTAGGATGTGTACTGACACAACATGGACATGTGATAGCTTATGCATCTCGACAATTGAAGACACACAAATTGAATTATCCAGTACATGATCTCGAGTTGGCTGCGATTATATTTGCTTTCAAGATTTGGAGGCATTATCTGTATGACAAGAAATTTTAGATACTTACGGATCACAAAAGTTTGAAATATTTGTTCACTCAGACAGAGTTGAACATGAGACAGAGACGTTGGATGAACTTATTGAAGGACTGTGATTGTGAGATCAAGTATCATCCAGGTTATGCTAATCTTACTACTGATACCTTGAGTCGGCAGGTAAGACTTTCTGCAATTCAGACTAGTGATTTATCTCATATGATTCAGGAATGTTGTTCTCTTGGTTTCACGCTCAAGCACAAGAAATGAAGGAGTGGAATTCGTTTGTATACGGTTCTATCTAAGCCAGCTTTGTACTCTAGGATCAAAGATGCTCAGATTTCTGATGTTAAGACCCAACAGTTGTCACGTCTAGCCAATGGAGTTAATACATCTGGATTTCATTATCAATCTGATGGTTTAATGTGTTTATCTAATCGAGTGGTGGTTCCTGATGATGCGGAACTAAGGAATGATATTCTTTCTCAAGCTCACAGAAGCCGATTGACAGTTCATCCTGGAAGCAAGAAGATGTATAGGGATTTGCGATCTAGATTCTGGTGGAAGAGAATGAAGCGAAGTGTGTACCAGTTCGTCTTTAAATGCCTTGTATGCCAGCAGGTCAAAGCGGAACATCAACAACCAGGTGGTTTATTACTGAATTTAGAGGTTCCCGAATGGAAGTGGGAGCATGTGACTATGGATTTTGTTACCCACTTGCACATGACCTCACGTCAGTGTGATGCTATCTGGGTCGTCGTGGATCGTTTGACGAAATTTGCACATTTCATTCCTTATTATAGAGAATATTCATATGATCGCATGACATGTTTATATATCCAGGAGATAGTGCGATTACATGTAATTCCATTGAACATAGTCAGTGACAGGGATCCACATTTTACCTCGCGATTTTGGGGTAGTTTTCAGCATGCATTGGGTACTAATATAAGTTTGAGTACTGCGTATCACCCGAAGACTGATGGACAGTCAGAACGGACGATACGGACACTCAAGATATGATGAGAGAATCTGTTATGGATTTTGGCTTGTCATGGCAGGAGCAGCTACCTTTGGTAGAATTTTCCTACAATAATAGTTATCATCGCAGTATTGACATGGCACCCTTTGAGGCACTGTATGGGCGACGATGTCGTACTCCATTATTCTGTGATGAGGTAGGAGAACAGCAAGTCGAGGGGCCAGAGTTAATACAACAGGTTGTAGACAAGGTAGATCTGATCAAGCGGAGAATTAAAGCTTCCCAAGACAGACAGGCTAGCTATGCTAATGTTCACCATAGGCCATTGAAGTTCGAGCCTGGTGAGCATGTGTTTCTTCGAGTATCACCTTTTAGAAAGGTAATGAGGTTTGGGTTGAAAATAAAGTTATCACCTCGATATATTGGACCATTTGAGATACTGGAAAAGATCGGAGATATTGCTTATCGTTTGGCATTACCGCCATATCTCTCTAGTATTCACGACGTATTACATGTGTCATTACTTCGGCAATATATCGCTGACGAGTCGCATGTGATACATCCAACTGACGTGCAACTTGAACCTGATCTGTCATACGTGGAAAGACCACTCCGTATTCTTGACAGAAAGATAAAGTACTCCGGAAAAAGAGTATACAATTAGTTATGGTCCAATGGCAACGCAGAGGCGTAGAAGAAGTGACTTGGGAGCTCGAGAGTCGTATGCGAGCAGAACATCCTGAGTTGTTTGATGTATATTCCACTGATATGTATAGTATGTATAGTATCTATTGAATATACATTTGGCATGCACAGTACTTGTGATGAATAAACTTGCATGTTTAATTCCTTGTTTGTTACCCAGATTGAAATTTCGAGAAAGAAATTTCCTAAGTTGGGGATAATCTAGTAACCCGTACCCTGTTTTAAATTAATTAAATATTAATTGTAGTTAAGGGTTACTCAATACATGATCAAAGGATTAAATGAGATGAAAAATAATTTAATTGTGTGTTAAAATATGTATTTAAAAAGATCGGTTTATAGACGATATTAAAATACATATGTGATTTTTATAGCACACATGAGTTGAAATAATTTTAATCGGGACAAGTTTGAATCCCGAATGACTAAAAGGAATACACACATTGACATACGTGTATATCAATTATCTAAACTTGCATGTTTAATTCCTTGATTGTTACCCAGATTGAAATTTCGAGAACGAAATTTCCTAAGTTGGGGATAATCTAGTAACCCTTACCCTGTTTTAAATTAATTAAATATTAATTGTAATTAAGGGTTACTCAATATATGATCAAGAGATTAAATGAGATGAAAAATAATTGAATTGTGTGTTAAAATATGTATTTAAAAAGATCGGTTTATAGACGATATTAAAATACATATGTGATTTTTATAGCACACATGAGTTGAAATAATTTTAATCGGGACAAGTTTGAATCCCGAATGACTAAAAGGAATACACACATTGACATACGTGTATATCAATTATCTTGTGATATATATTGTGATATATATGAATATATATATATATAGAGTTTCTTTCAAGTGTCCACCTATCATGCCCACTACCATGCCCACCAATGATGTGGCACTATTCTATTGGACCTACAATTTATCACATCCAATAGAATAGTGCCACATCATTGGTGGGCATGGTGGTGGACATGATAGATGGGCACTTGAAAGAAACTATATATATATATATATATATATATATATATATATATATATATAATATACACGTTCATCATCATCCTCTTTCCATCACCGATTTCTCTCTCCTCGCTGCCGCTTCAAACCGCCGTAACTCCGGCACCGTTAGACGAAACTCAAAACTAAATATACCATTCGACTCATCGCGATGAGTCCTATCCACGGACACCCATTTTGAACATTTTTGCTCGCGATTCCGACTAACCCAATTCCGGGTGCCGCTTTCTTGTCGTCGTTCACCCATCTCCGGCCACCTAAACGTGAAATTGAATATACAGTTGGAATTGTCTCAACGAGAGCTAGCTATTGCTACCAATTTCGCGACGTTTTGTCGTGCTTGCCGGAAACCCAACTTTTGACCGTCGCCTTCGCCGCCCCGTTTCACTGCCGTAAGTCGCCGGAAACATGAAATTGATTGAGGGGTTTTGTTCCTTATGTCGTAAGCTTCGTTTTGATATAAATATTTTGCAGAAATATCCCATTCCGACGACGGGTGATTTTCCGGCCGCCGCCACTGTCACCGCCGCCGAACCGCCGTTGTGTCGCCGGCCACTATTCAGTGTTGGACTGATTTTTGTTTAATTGTTGGTCTTGTTACGCAGCTTTGATATATATATTGGCACACATCAATGGGCTACCTAAGGACAAAGGTATGGTCCGGGAATTTATTAAGAAATAGGAGTATCTGCTAGCTTAGTTAAGGCTTGTGGATAATAATTAGTGATACAATAAATATTTGATTGTAGTCTTGAAATCTAGATCCTGACGTAGACTCGAACTATTACGTAGAAGGTACGTAAATATTGACTGAGATAGCCATCGAGTATGCATGTTTATATGTTGCATTTTTACGTGGCATGATGTATGTTTTACTGATTTGATATTCATATGTCTTGTGCACATACACGTTGAGCCTATTTTCTTTGACATAGCCATGATAGTAGGGCCGCTCAGCTCTACACCGGTATATGGTCTAGCACTAGTAGTGTAGCGGAGACGGATACGTCTGGATACTACAGTGTTTTAGACGAGTGTGGCTATACCCAGAGGTTGATCCGCGAGGTTCCGGCACTCATTTAGGCGCCTGTTCTGAGCATGATTTGAAGGATTACCCGATATGCAGTCATCATATGCATGCATCATATTTATATGTTTTCTCATGTTTACGTACTAGGATTTAATCGCTCACGTCCTTGGTATTATCTTGGACAACCCATTCGACGGGACAGGTTCTAGGTTGGACAGAGCAGGAGATTCGAGGCAGGACTAGAGCGCATGAGTTGATAGCTATATTATTGTTTATATTTCGATATGGTTGTATCACTACTGATTTTGGTTTTAGTACCTGTTGTTTTCTGATGGGTTACGTATATTATGGGTTATGTTTCATTAAGTTTTACTCTGATAATTAAGTATTTCAATTAAATTGATTGCATTCTTGTTAGTAGGTGACTCAAAGTAGGGTCACTACATTGTTCATCGAATTTTTTCTTCTTGTTATTATCAGGATTTTGTCCCTTTCTATTTTCTGTTGTAAATTTCAGGATTCATGTTTAGATCTTATGTTAGCATGAATATGCATGATTATATGCCACATTATTCTATTATTTTGAACAACCAAATGTTCGTTGAACCTTGATGATGACTAACATCTCCAATGTTGAGATTTGAGACTGGGTTTCTCTTGCAAAAATATGATATCGGTCCTTGGATATGCATTGTTATAATTTAAGCAAGTATAATTTGTTTTGGTGGCTTTAGAATCAATCTCATTCAATATTTCTGATTTATTGTGTATCCTTTTGTGTCATCAGAAGTTTCTTTTTTTGTTGCATCTAGATATGAGATTTAGCTAGTGGGAGACTGAAACTTACACTTACTGGTCACATTGATCATGTGTGAGGTAGCTTATTTTCTTGGTCTGCCAAACTCTTATTTTTTAATTAGATTACAGTGTGTACATATATTGACCAATTTTTCGTGCAGTCCTGGCTGTTAGTAACAAGCTTACTTGCATGTTCTCGGCTGGTGATGACAAATTAGTTAAATGCTGGGATCTAGAGCAGACAAAGGCTGGTGTCATATTACCATATCTGTTTTAGGTCAGGTAGCTCTATCTACACATCCAATAACACTGGTCACTTTTATTCAGGTCATTTGTTCTTATCATGGTCATCTGAGTGGTGTTTATTTCTTGGCTCTCCACCCAACAATTGATATTTTGCTTACTGTAGACCGAGATTCTGTGTATCCGGTATGGATATAGTAGTATAAATACCATTTATCTGCATATGTGTTTTAGCTTTAGATAAGTACTTGATTCGTAAAGATATGAATCCGAATGCAAAGCTTCGAATTTTTCAGCCATACTTTGTGATGCTTTACATCTAAAAAATGCTGACTTTGTATCAACTAATCTCTAAGTTGTGTTGTCTGCCGTTAAGCTATACTCTCTCTAAAGTTCTCACTATCATGTTTATAGGCTAAACGAAGTTGTTATGCATTTTGGGGAGAGCATTAAGGAGATCATAAATGAGGAATTTGGCGATGTCATGTAAGTAATTGTTCTTTATTTTCTGAAGTAAAGATTCAATTTTGAAGAATTTTAGCTTCCTGTTAGAGAAACTGGCAACTGCTTCATATTTATTTATGTTGGATGGTGTCTTGAATTAGTTGTGACATGAATATTGCATACAAATTACAGCTCCATTTTCATGTTGTTTATATATGCCATAGAACGAGCAATATCATCTGTAAAATGTATTAGATTGCTTCATTGTGGATAGACTATGTCCTTTTCCAGCTTTCCTGAAATTATTTTTAAACTTTGACCTTTCACCAGTGAGTTTTTATGTATATTTGAATTTCTGATAAAAAATGATTAGTTGGAATATTCCCATGTTTTCTATAATTTCTATAATATCCCCAATCCTATACAAGTTATCAGCTTATCATTAAGCGGGAGAATCTCTCTATCTTTCTGGTCTATTATAATTAAAACATAGTTCCTATAAATAAGTTATTCACGATCAAATTCATTTTACAAGTTTAAGAAGCAGGACCTTATCTTTTATGTCAAGAGGAAGTGCAATTACCATTCTCAAGAAACTGAATATGAAGATCTTTATCTTGTTTCCAAAAAACTGCATAATTTATTTAATTACAGGTCTAGTGTTAATGCTAAATAGTCACTGCTGAGTCTTAGTTTCTAACATACTACCTAATTCTGCAATTAATCGCAGGAGCACTATCCATTAGGAATTTTTCTGTGACCCTCTTTGCGTAATTTTGTTTATTCCATTTTATAGTCTCGTAATCAATTCATTTCCTTCACCATTTGTTGGTTTCACGTTACTTGAGGCTATATAATTTCCTTTTATTTATTTGTTTGTGATTTTTTTGCATCTTTACATGTGGAGATTTTACAGAAATTAAGTTTTGAGTTTTGCTTCCTTTTACATCGGGATTTTCATGCGTTTTCAATGCTAAATAGCTTTAATAATTTAAAATAGATCGTATAGTTTGGCTAAAACTTCATGTAAATTTGGTGCAGATGTTCCAGAACCTGTTGCAAAGAAAAGCTCGAAAGGATCCCTTGATAGAGGTGTGTACATGGTCATGATTTTATTTATTGAAGGAACAAGTGAATTTTTGTAGATGAAAATGGGAATGACTCGTGTCTGAAATACTTTGCAGATATTGCTCATGCAAAATTCGAAGGTGACAAGAAGTTGTCGTAAATCAAGGCTTGGGAGGAAAATTAAAAAGGCATAGTGGAGAACAAGTAAGACTCTGATTTCTCTGGATATCACTTCTAAATTTCTTGTGAACAATTGTAAGAACTCATGTTTCAGCTATGAAATGTGGGGAAGAATGGATTCCGATGGAGTGAATTCTTGACTTTGAGAGATTTATGTAAATTTTTTTTGTATGAATTTACTTGGAACTGTTTGAGATTTTGATCACAATTGAGTGTGATGGAACAAAGATCAAAAGAAGGTAGCAGATATAGCTTCATGGGACAACACCAAGAAGGAATATTTTGACGCCCAATTAAGAAAACTTGAGGTAAAAACATTCAAATTAGATTTGCTTGTTTGCATATATCTTCAAATTTGCGTGTGTTATAATGTAAATATTTTGGCTGTAAAGCTATTCATGATCATCACTTTTGGTTTACATGAAATTCTGAACAAATTTTAAAAGTTATAAATATAAAATGTTAAGCCACGCTTGTAATCTACAGAAAAAACTAGAGAAGAAGGAATATTTTGTAGAAAGTGTGAAAAACAAGGTGGCACTTGATAAGTGCATTTTATGCACTTAATTTGATTATGATTTTAATTGAATTTTGCGTTGTTCAGGAAGTTTTATGCGGTTTCGTTGTTGTTTATGTGTATGTAGGGAGATTCATGAATGGGTGAATTTAGAGACGAAACAAAGATGAATTTATAGGGAAGAACCGCATATGCAAGAGAATTCCACACAGAAGCGGATAAGGGCAGAGATTTGAAGGAGTTGAAGAATCATGTTTGCGCATATGCATGAGATTTTGGTGCAGAAGCGTAAAAGGCAGAAGTCTGAGAACAAGTGTCACCACATATGCGGCCGAATCCATGCATCTACGTGAGAAGCCAGGGATTTGAGAAAACAAAGTCATGCATATGTGGCAAAAATGATGCAGAAGCGATAACAGCCAGAGATTTGAAGATGCCATGGCCGCATCTGCGGGTAAAGTTCACGCATCTGCGTGAAGTTCCAGAAGTTTAGAAATGAACAAAGTCACGCATATGCGGCCAATTTTAGTGCATTTGCGGAACCTGGAAGATTTTGCATATCTGCGAAATAAGGAATTAGAACAGATATTTTTGGAAAATAATTGTGGGCTTTTCTTTGGGCTTAGAAGCAAGATATAAAAGGAGGAAATTTTCAGAGACACCGAGATATTCAGAATTTTGTAAGGAACGATTCATCTTTGGAATACTAGGAGAACAAGTGCTCGAAAACTTGGTACGAAGATGGAAGACGGCGACATCCGGTGACGGAAAAGCTTAATTCTACTTCGTTCTAGTTTTTCTTTGAACTCTATTTTTCTAGTTTGATGGATTGTTGGAAAAACAAGTTTTATTCGATCTTTAATTGCGTTATGAACTAATTTCTTAGTCTAGAGGTAGACGGATATTGACTGGAAACCATGATTGAGATATTTTGATTTATATATTTGAATTATTCGCACAGTTTATTTGTGTTTTCCTGATTTTAATGCTTTCAATTTATTGGCCATAGATTGAATGATAATTGATTTAAAATCTATCACTCGAGAGAGGAGATTTTGAATACGACATAGGAAAATACATCTTTGGTGTTTATATTGTTCGAGAGGCATATAACTCCATAGAAGTCATAGAAGAATTCTTGTGCTATTTACCGGATTTAATAATTGAACTTTGATAGAGATATTGAGTTTGTTATTGAATACGATTTTCTCTAGACACTCGAGAGAGGTAGTAGAAAATAATAGGGATTCTTGGCTAATAAATTAGAAGAATTTAGAATTGAACAATCATTAGAAATAAATTGTGGTGGACAGTCAAGTGAAGTCGAACCAGCTCTAGCATTCATCGCTTATTGAATTTTTATCTCGTGAACTCGTGGTTATTTAGTTTTGTTTCTTGCAAATTTTAGTTTAAAAAAATCAAACCATTTTCGTAGCTCTACATAGGATTAGGATTTGATTAGTCGCAAATATTTATTATAATATCATTTATTCATTCTCCGTGGGATCGACTTGGACTTAATTCATATATTATAACTTGACATCGTGCGCTTGCGAGCGAAAAATACGCAACAAGTTTTTGGCGTCATTGCCGGGGAATGAATTTTATTTGATTTATATTAAATTGTGCTAATTAGTCTTAATTTTGATTTAGAGCATTTTATTTTATTTTGTTGGTTCTAATTTAAAATTTTTTCCTGTCTATGCAGTTTATGCGAAAAAGCCAAAGTTACGACTCACTGCTCTTTGATCCGAAAATCGAGAAAACTGCTAAAGCTTTGAAAAAAGCTAGAAGAGAAGAGTTGCAACAAATGGCTGAAGAGAGAGAAAAAGAAAGAGTTGTCAATAATGCTCCGGTGCCGATCAGAGATCACTTTCGACCGGTGATCAATACTCATTATTCTGGGATAGCTCGGCAAAATATCACATCAAATAATTTTGATTTGAAGCCAGCTTTGATTAATATGGTGCAGAAGAATCAGTTAGGGGTGCAGCTACTGAAGATCCAAATTTGCATCTGCGCACTTTTCTGGAGATTGATGACACAGTGAAGATTCATGGTGTTACTGAAGACACCATCAAACTCCGATTATTCCCGTTCTCTCTTAGGTACAATGCTCGTAGTTGGTTGCAGTCATTACCTCTTGGGAGCATCACTACATGGGAAAACATGGCATCTAAATTTCTGGCTAAGTACTTTTCACCTGCAAAGTCTGCCCAACTGAAAATTGAGATCACTACTTTCAAACAACAAGATTATGAATTACTGCATGAAGCTTGGGAGCGATACAAGGAATTGGTTAGGAAGTGCCCGAACCATAATTTTTCGGATTGGGAACAGATTGAGTTATTCTACAATGGTTTGAATGGGCCAACTCGTATTTATGTGGATGCTGCAGCTGGAGGTTCAATATTTTCTAAATTTCCTGAACATGCTTATGAGATGCTTGAGCAAATGACTGTTAACAGTTATCAGTGTCCGAGTGAGAGATCTGCAATAAGGAAGCCTGCTGGAATTCATGAGGTTGATGCATTCAATTCTTTGACTGCTCATATGGCTACTATTTCTACACAGTTGGCTGCACTAACTAAAGGGAATCAAAGTTCAACTCAGACAGCATCACTGGCGAATGCCGTAAATTCTGCTGATGGATTTGAGAGTGTGGAGCAAGCTCAATATGTGAACAACATGAATTACAACAACTATCGAGGTAATCCTGTACACAATCAGTATCATCCTAGTTTGCGTAATCATGAGAATTTTTCCTATGCAAACAATAAAAATGTGTTGAATCCTCCACCGGGGTTCAATACTCAAAATGGTGAGGGTAAGGCATCTTTGGAATATTTGGTGCATAATTTTATTTCAGAGTCTTCCACAAGATTTAAGAGGAATGAGAATAAGCTGGATAGTATGGAGACGCACTTGACCAATGTGAGCACTTCTATAAAAAAATCTTGAAACACAAATTGGTCAGCTGGTGAATGCATTGAATAATCATCAAAGAGGTGTGTTTCCTAGCAACATTGAGGTTAATCCTAGGGAGCAATGCTAGACTGTTATTCTTAGATGTGGCAAAGAACTTGGAACTGATAACCCGAAGGCAGTGGATGATGAAGAAGTTGAAGAGATTGTGGTAGAGTCTGAAAAATCTGATAGCCAAAATTCCAGCAAGTCTGCAGTTGTACCTGAGAAACCTCCTGTGCCAAAAGCTGTTCTGCCATATCCTCAGCGGTTCAAGAAGAAAGCGTTGGATGAGAAGTTTTCTAAGTTTATTGACATTTTCAAAAAAATTCATATTAATATTCCTTTCGCTGATGCTTTGGAGCAGATGCCGCATTATGCAAAATTCATGAAGGATGTGATGGCGAGTAAGAGAAATCTTGAAGAGTTTGAAACGGTGAAGTTGACAGAGGAGTGCAGCGCCATCTGCAAAAGAAACTGCCATAGAAATTGAAAGATCCAGGGAGTTTTACTATTCCTTGTATTATTGGTGGTGCGACTGTTAATATGACATTATGTGATTTAGGTGCAAGTATTAATTTAATGCCTTTGTCTATTTTCAGGTATTTGGAGCTTGGCGAGGTGAAACCAACCACGATTACTCTGAAATTGGCAGACCGTTCTCTGACATATCCTCGAGGAGTTGTGGAAGACGTCTTGGTAAAAGTAGATAAGTTTATTTTTCATGCTGACTTTGTAGTGCTTGATATGGAAGAAGATCAAGATGTCCCTCTAATTTTTGGGAGACCATTCTTGGCGACTGGCAGAGCGTTAATTGATGTGCAGGAGGGTGAATTAACTATACGAGTTGGTGAGGAAGCTGTCACTTTCAATATCTATAAAACCATGAAATACCAAGATGAGGTACATTCTTGTAATCACATTGATTTATCTAATTCTTATGAGAATAATTTTTGTGCAGGAATGGAGTTGGAGGACGCATTGGCTAGGTGTTTAATTAATTCCATAAATCAAGTGGATGGTGATGATTGGGAACTTAGAGAGCAAATTCTTGCTCTTGAAAGTTTGCCAAAGGAAAAATATGGCCAAGACAAAATTGAAGCATTGCCTGAGGAAGTCAACAAAGAGGTACCCGTTTCTTCTACTCCCGAATTAAAAGAACTGCCTGGTCATTTATGTTATGCATTTTTGGGAGAAAATTCGAATAACCCGGTAATTATTTCATCCTCTCTTACTCATGATGAAAAGGATAAATTATTAAGAGTTTTGATAAAATTTAAATCTGCTTTGGGTTGGTCAATTTTTGATATCAAGGGAATTAGTCCCAATATTTGCATGCATAAGATTTTAATGGAGGAGTCATATATTCCCTATGTTGATCATCAAAGGAGGTTAAATCCTGCGATGAAAGAAGTGGTAAAAGCTGAGGTGTTGAAATTATTGAATGCTGGTATTATTTATGCTATATCTGACAGTTCTTGGGTGTCGCCAATACAGGTTGTGCCAAATAAGGGAGGCATGACTTTGGTTAAAAATGAGAAAAACAAGTTGATTTCGACTCGTACTGTTACTGGTTGGAGAGTTTGCATCGATTATAGAAGTTTGAATAAGGCTACTAGAAAAGATCATTCCCCTCTTCCTTTTATTGATCAGATGCTTGACAGGTTGGCAGGTTATAAACATTACTGTTTTTTAGATGGCTATTTTGGCTACAATCAAATTGCTATAGCGCCAGAGGATCAAAAGAAAACAACTTTCACATGTCCCTATGGTACTTATGCTTTTAGGAGAATGCCATTTGGTTTGTGTAATGCGCCGGCTACTTTTCAGCGGTGCATGATGGCAATCTTTTCTGACATGGTGGAAGAAGTTATGAAAATTTTTATGGATGATTTTTCTGTGTTTGGGACTTCGTTTGATCACTATTTGCACAATCTGACCCTTGTTTTGCAGCGTTGTCAAGAGAAAAATCTAGTGCTTAACTTGGAAAAATGTCACTTTATGGTGCAAGAGGGAATAGTACTTGGACATAAAGTGTCATATAATGGGCTGGAGGTGGATCGAGCAAAAGTGGTTACAATTGAAAAGCTTCCACCACCAAATAATTGTGAAAGCCATTAGAAGTTTTTTGGGACACGTCGGGTTTTATCGTCGTTTTATTAGAGATTTTTCTAAAATTACTAAACATTTGTGTAATTTATTAGAAAAAGATACATCTTTTATTTTTGATGATGCGTGTTTGCAGGAATTCACAAAGATCAAGGAGGCATTAATTTCTGCGCCTATTATGATTATGCCTGACTGGAAGGAGCCATTTGAAGTGATGTGTGATGCCAACGATTATGCTGTGGAAGCAGTTTTGGGACAAAGAAGAGATAAGATGTTTCGGGCGATTTACTACACCAGTCGCACTCTTGACGGAGCATAACGGAATTACACTACTACGGAAAAAGAGATGTTGGCTGTGGTTTTCTCCTTAGACAAATTTAGGTCCTATCTTATTGGCTCTAGAGTAATTGTTTATACTGACCATGCAGCAATTCGTTATCTCTTTGCCAAGAAGGATGCCAAGCCAAGATTGATTCGGTGGATACTCTTATTACAAGAATTTGATTTCAAAATTAGAGACAAGAAAGGGAGTGAAAATTTAGTGGCGGATCATCTGTCTCGTTTGGAGTTGGAAGTAAAAGTTGAAAATGAACTCATCAAGGAGCAATTTCCTAATGAACATCTTTTTGAGGTAAATTCTAAACTTCCTTGGTTTGTTGACTTTGCTAATTTTCTTTCTTGTGGTGTTTTGCCTCCAGATCTTAATCATCACCAAAGGAAATTTTTTTTTCATGAAGTCAGGTTTTGTCTATGGGATGATCCATTTGTGTACAATAAGTGTTCGGAACAAGTGATAAGGAGATGTGTGGATGATAAGTGTCGTTTTTCTATGTTTTATTGTTCATTTTCTTGATATTTTGCATTAGTTCCTTGTGGTCTTTTTGTATTTTTCAACTTTTGTTTGAATTTAGTGTAATGTTGTGTGTTTTGTCTACTCCTATTGATTAGTGGTTATTTTGGCAGGAAAAAAGAAGAAAAAAATATTTTCGGGCTTCACAGGGGGGTGCGCTCGGTCTGCTGAAAAGAGCAGACGGAGCACTGTCATTATTTTTCCAGGCTGTGAGTTGAAGAATTTTAGGGCACTCGGTCGGTGAATTTTTGCAGACCGAGCGCCCGCGCGTATTGTTGGAAAAACGTTGTTCCGGGTGTTTTAAAAGGAAAGGACTCTGAGGGCGATATATATAGCATCTTTTCAAACGTTTTAAGGGTTGGAAAAACACTGCAAAGAAGGCGGAGGCGGCTATGAAGATTGAAGTTTCTTATTCTCGTTGGGAGTTCTTCTTCTTCGATATTTCTGAAATTTTATGTTGAAAACTTTATTTGCTTGAATATTATATGAGTTGTAGTAGCTAAATTTTATTTTGTTGGAATTTAGGGGATCCTAACCCCGTAATATGTTTTTGTGATTGAATCTTTGGACGAATTGATTGAGTTTTTATGCGAGTATTTGATTTTATCATGTTTTATTATTCTATGTTGAAGAGTAGCTAACTTTAATATAGATTCGTAGATTGTGAATTGCTCTCGAGAGATAGATTCATGATTAAGACAAGTGATAAAATCCATGGAATTAAAATATGCATTGACATATGATATTTAGTACATGTTGATAACCATAGACCCACAGGTTGAAAGTTGTAGAAATTCAATGAACGCAAAGCAATCAGTAATGATAAATAATCAAAGAGATTTGATTGTTTCATTAAATTGAATTAGATTGGCATCCACTCGAGAGAGAGTGTCAATATTTAAGGAGTTCTTGTCAAATTTATGAGTGTAAAAGTAATTTCAATCGTCCAAGTTCAATTAGAGGAAAGGTGAACCGAGATTCCAACAAAATTTCCTCATATTATATTTTTCTGCGTTAAGCATTGCTGTGATTTATTTTATTTTCATTTAAGCATATTTAAATTAAATTCTTTATTTTATAATTTTAGAATAATCAAAAATCAAATTTTCGTTACTTTGGTGTATAGAAATTAAATAATTGAATTATCGTGACGTAGTCCCTGAGGACGATACTCGTACTCAGTACACTTTTCTATAACTTGAGTCGTGCACTTGAGATAATTTTGAGCAGAAAAGAGATATAATTACATTGAATTTAAGTGCTAGTATTTGTTCGATCAAGTTTTTGGCGCCGCTGCCGGGGACTATTGATTACTTTAATTTGTTCTTATTTACTTTTCTTTATTCCAATTTTAATAACTTTTTCATTGGTTAACTGCAGGTTATTCTGTAGTGCATGCAACATCCATTTGAGTCGGAACTTATCCCTTTTGATCCTAAAATTGAAAGAACCTTTCGCAGGAGAAGAAGGCAACAACAAGAAAGAATGGCAGGACAAGCGCAAAGGATGCTGGATGATGGAGAAGATGAAAATAATGCACCGCCTATCTACAGATCCATGATGGATAGCGCGTTGCCATCCATCAAAAAATGCCAGACCGAGCATAATCAGGCCAACCATAGCAGCAAATCAGTTTGAAATAAAACCTGCTATCATTCAAATGGTGCAAAACACAGTCCAGTTTGGTGTGATGACAATCGATGACCCATATGCTCACCTGACGAATTTTATAGAAATCTGTGACACTTTTAAGATGCAGGGAGTTTCTGATGACGCTATTCGTTTGCGTCTATTTCCTTTTTTTTTTAAGAGATAAAGCTAAAGCATGGCTAACAAATCTACCTGCAGGGTCCATCACTACTTGGGATGATCTAGCAAAGGCCTTCCTGACTAAATACTTCCACCTTCCAAATCAATGAAACTCAGAGCTGACATCGCAACATTTACTCAAGGTGAACAGGAAACACTCTATGAATCATGGGAGCGCTACAAAGATCTATTGAGGAGATGCCCACATCACCAACTATCAGACGGTCTTGTGGTGCAAACTTTTTATTAGGGTCTTCCTCACTCAAATCGCACCATGTTAGATGCAGCTGCAGGTGGAAATTTGTTACGAAAATCACCAGAGGATGGATATGAGTTAATTGAGAAGATGGCATCCAGAAGCTATCATCCTCAATCAGAGAGGAATACAGTCAGAAGACCCACAGGAATGCATCATTGTCAAACACATATAATCCAGGGTGGAGACAACATCCGAATTTTTCGTGGGGAGGACAAAATAACAGGTTATATGGGAATCAGAACCACGGAAGACAACCGCAAGAAGAGAATTCATGTAGTAGCCTGTGAGACCCCGATTCTAATCATCTAATCAAGAGATAATCCTATCGAGAACTATACAAATTCCAAAAGATAAGACATCAAATGAATTTTAAAAAAAAAATTAGTTTTCTTGTGAACAGTACTGCGTTCGATCTGGCAAAAAGCCAGGATCGAGCACACCATATTCATGAACTCTCTGCCGAGATCAAAATAAGTGCCGCGCTCGATCCGGAAAAAAGCCAGGATCGAGCGCACCAATTGAACAAAGTCACTGCCTCCAATTTTACAGGGGCTGCGCTCGATCCCAGCATTTCATAGGATCGAGCGCACCCTGGGCAACAGAAAAATTAACAGAAACAGGGCAATGCTTCAAATTCCAATCCATAAATCATTCAACATGCATAGCTCAACTTCATGCATTAATCCATAATCAAATCATACTTCATAATTCTATCCTGCTCGATTCCGAATCTAGTAACATGCAATCAATGAACTATCTCGATAATCAAAAGTCATCAATCGAAATCGATTCTAATATTCAATACTTCCAAATCAAATACAACCCATTCGAATTTTAACATGATTTCAAAACATAAACTAGATTGGCATGCATTTCCAATTCTATTTCGAAGTCTCACTTCTAATCTTCATTCTCGTTCACCTAGTCATGCTGCCTCTGACTCGGTCCTGCCCCACCTATTGCCAAGTACACATACAAACAAAGACAACAGCCGGATAATCCGGTGAGAATACAATTCCCAGTAAAATAGACTATCATGCATATCAATTAAAACACATCAAGACATGACATGTATCAATTTCCAAATATCTATCGCATCAATATAAATCAAGTAATTCATCCAAGTACTGAATTAAAATGATATGCATGTCTTTAAAACTTCTGGATTATCAGACTCAGATAATCACTAGGAATACTTCTTTCTTTCTTTCTTCGGTTTGGGATCCCGAGGTTAAAATATCCAACAATCACACCGAACTCCCCTCTCGAGATGGACGAGACATATTTTAAACCTCTAGACTCCAGAGCATTATAGAGAGTTTAATTGACAAGGTATAATATCTCCAACCAAGTCACTCAACTACAATCTCTAGATCTTCTAATCAAATTGAAATGAATCGAGGCTCAATATGAATGCATATGTCATCTCATGCATTCTAATATCATTTCAATCATCAGTTCATATAAGCATTCAATCATGCTTTCATTCATCAATTCAAATAATCATTCAAACATGATTTCGTCAATATAAATGCAGATATAATCTCATGCATTCAAATAAACATTCAATCAAGCAAGTATGTGATTTCTTTGGAACACTCGAATAAAGTCTAATTCGAGTTAATCGTTCCATTCAAGTCTAAGTCGTCTTTTACCTTATTCGCTTCGAAGGTACTTCAATCTGAAATCAATAATAAGGATAATAATCAATATCCAATCAAATTCATTCAAAACACAATCAAACTTCTTCGATTGATAAATAAGAAAATCGATACTGTACCGACTTCAATCTTCCAAACTGACCAAATCTGCTACCTCGCAACTCTGCTGACTTCAATTCAATATATCATAAGAAGTCAAAAGGATCAATATCGACATCCAAAAGCTCAATCAAACTCGATACGATCAAAATATTGAACAAAGTACAAAACTCAAACTGACGGTATAACGGCTATAAACTGATCAAACCGGAAATGCAGACATCAATATATCAATTAAATAAACTCATAATCATCTCAATATCATCAAAACAATTCAAATTCTTCAAATCTAAAATCTCCATTTTCGAAATAACCTTCCAAAAATCAAAACAATTCCGAACGACGCTTTATTTCAAAACCGACAAAGAATAAACGATCAGAACTCTGCCAAGATCAACATACTCCAAACTCAATCGATTCTAATAACATCCAAAAAAAGAAGTCTAGTTGATCGAAGAAAAACTTACTATAGAATGAAGCTCTCGCAGCCGTGATCGCTAATCTGCCTTCAGAAATAAATTCCAACGGACGGATCGAGCTAAAATGGAAATCACAAAGCTTGGAAAGCTTTGGAGACGCCTTCAATGGAGGGAGACGGCTTGGAGGGGAAGGATGAAGTAAAAAGGAGAGTCAAAGCTTGCTTAAATATCTATTTAAGTCCAAATTTGCGTTTTAGTCCCTAAAAATTCCAAAAATTGCATTCTAGTCCCTGATCAAAATCGAATCGGCCCTCAACTTCTAAAATCTCTGATTATCTCAAATAAAGTCCATTAAGATAATTTTGGGGCGTTACAATTCTCCCCCTCTAAGAATCGATTTCGTCCTCGAAATCAATCATTGTTCTATCACAAGGTCGAGGATCTAGTCAAAGGACTGCAATAAGAATTTACATCTCGGAACTAAGTCCAGAATCTTCTTCCAATAAAACTCTTAATCGTTCGTCTCAACAGCTCGACATCTCAATCAATCAGAGAAGTCAGAAACTCTAGTCGAATAATTTATCAACACTCTGTCCGTCTATCAAAGTCATCTCATCCTCGTCAGAAAATTCTTCTAAACTCAGCCACAATTCGAATCTTCTTTCGTTCTAACTCCTGTGACACAAAAAGTTCATAACAAAAGCAAGGAGATCTTCATCTCTCCTCGTACAACTTCTATAACGTGCCTCCAATAACTCGTCAAACTCTATCGTTGCACGAAATTTTCACAAACATCAAGAATTTCTTTCAACTAGTGCTAAGTCGAGCACTACTACTCAATGCAATTATTCTAAAGTTCGACTCATCTGATCTTGCTGTCCGTCGTTCTGAGGGTATCGAATCGAAAGTAGATGAATTCAACAACAAATTTCTCTTCGAAGTCTATGCCAAAAGGACAATGCATCAAGGATCTCAGTCTAAACTGACAGACTTTGGCAATTCATGACATCTGACAACCTCTGACAAGATATTCATTCTCTCCTCTACATCATAATCATTCTTTACAGAAAACTGTAACGGATCCTGTCTATCGGTCAATAAAAATCAGATAGTAGATAAAATAAGAACAAATTCTTTGGTTCTAAACATCAATTGCTGCATTCACTCCTTCTGCTAAAAAGATTCAAAACAGAAATCTCAATAAGAAGAAAACCAAGTACTGCAAGATTGTCAGTACTAAAACTCAGAATACAGAAGAACGAATAATCAGAAATTCCATCATCAGATAAACAGATCAAAGAAATTCATTCGGTTCAATCAGAATTTCAAACGTCGAGATTAGTCTACAACTGATCGGCGTACAATTCTGAAAAGATTGAAGCTCTGAATGATTAGTACAATTTTCACATCCAGAAAACAAGAATTCATCAATAAGAACTCCTAATTTCAACTCATACTTCTGAGAGATTCGGTCAACAAAAAATTTTTCAACAATACAGGAGTATTCTTCAAATCAAACGGCCTGTCAAAAGCTCAAAATGGCCATACCTCAATCGGAAACGCTTCTGAGAAAGCTCACTACACAAACTTCTTGTAGATAAAAAAATTTGAATCTCAAATCAGTGTCGAACTCGTTCTGACAACCGGGACCAATCTAGAAGTTCATTCCGAACAACTTCATTTGTTCCTTAACCACTGGCACATCAACCAGTTCAGGTTACAATTCAATACATCAACTGTAAAGTTTCGAGAGTTTGTTCATACTATTCTGTAACAACAGTCAATCTACAGAATAAAACAAGAATTCTTAGAATCGCGAATTCTTAACAGAGTATTCCATCACTCGATCAACGATACTCAGGTGACATCTCATCTCAGACTCAACCAAGTAGCCTTGCTACGAAAATCATCAAAATGCGATCTCAATTCCCTTCTGAATCAGAATAGACTGAACAATAGAAAACTGGATCGCTCTCTCTCTGACTGCTGACAGTTCAAAACATCAGAAGCCTTACTTCGAACTTCATGCTTCATCATCCTCTATTCGATCTGATTCCCCAATTCATCAAACATCTTCCGATAATCTGGAAGAACTCTGAATAAACTTCAAAGTGCAAATCTCTAGATACTCTGTCTCAAACTGAAACATCTGGCACAAAAAAAGTTATTCGCTAATAAGGCATCAATAAAAAAACTGAAACTCAGATTATACTCAGATCTGCTCTATCTTCATCGGATTCTGAAAGGTCGAATCAGATTCCAAAACGTTCTCAATCTTCTCAATCAACTCTGATTCGAAGTCGAATGAAGGAGTCAAGATAAACATTCCATCTGTTCCAGACTCTATCAGAAGTGCAGCAATCATCTGTCAAAGAGAACAACTGAAGTAGATAAAATAAGATCAGATCATACAACTTAAGATCTTAGCGGTTACCATCAGTTCTCCAAATAACAATAAAAATTCGCAGTCAGATAAATCATTCTCTAAAACTCTCTCTCCCAAAACAAAATCAGTTCGGACTGCAACAATCAAAACTTCTATCTTCCTAGATCAGAACAGATTATTGAAATCTTCCAAGCAATAAGATCTCTGTGAGATTCAAATCGGAACTAACATTGCGTCTCGAGCGTCTTCAAATTCTTCGATGCTCAAGATAATACAGATTCCTTCTGAACAAAAATAAGTCTCAATACTCAATAAGAAGAAGTGCACAGCACTCAAAAGGTCATCAAAGATACAACTGGACAGAAGAGCATAATCTGATGAGTATTCGTCTAATCAACAATAAAAATTCCTCAAAGGATTCGCGATAGAACTCGCTAAATCCAAGAATCTTCAATTTCAGATAAGGACGTATATCCAACTCAATTCATAACAGCTCTAGTCTTGAGGTATTCAATAAAATTCCATCTGTGTCGGAGTGACATCCATCAGTTCAGTCACAGGACAATTCTGTACAATCGGGTTTGCTGCTAATTGAATCCTGTTCAAAACTTGCCGAATATAAAATCTGATTCAAAAGGATTAGGACACAAGATCTCAATTATATCTATCTGGTGTCCAACAACCTCAGCTCGACATACTCATTCGATCTCAAGAGTATTCAATGCAACCAGTAACCCGAAACAATTCGTATCTCAATTAATTCATGCTTTAAAATTTAAATCACATATCCAAGTAATTCAAATAATTCTCAATCATAAAGCATGCTCGCATATTCTTCAATCGTAGAATTAATCAATCACATGTGAGAAATTAAGTTCAAGCGGACTCAATCTACCCCGCTCACTTCTAAATTCAGTCCAAGATCTTATCGCTCTGATACCACTTAATGTGAGACCCCGATTCTAATCATCTAATCAAGAGCTAATCCTATCGAGAACTATACAAAGTCCAAAAGATAAGACATCAAATGAATTTTAAAAAAAAAATTATTTTTCTTGTGAACAGTACTGCGCTCGATCCGGCAAAAAGCCAGGATCGAGCGCACCATATTCCTGAACTCTCTGCTGAGATCAAAATAAGTGCCGCGCTCGATCCGGCAAAAATCCAGGATCGAGCGCACCAATTGAACAAAGTCACTGCCTCCAATTTTACAGGGGCTGCGCTCGATCCCAGCATTTCATAGGATCGAGCGCACCTTGGGCAACCGAAAAATTAACAGAAACAGGGCAATGCTTCAAATTCCAATCCATAAATCATTCAACATGCATAGCTCAACTTCATGCATTAATCCATAATCAAATCATACTTCATAATTCTATCCTGCTCGATTCCGAATCTAGTAACATGCAATTAATGAACTATCTTCGATAATCAAAAGTCATCAATCGAAATCGATTCTAATATTCAATACTTCCAAATCAAATACAACCCATTCGAATTCTAACATGATTTCAAAACATAAACTAGATTGGCATGCATTTCCAATTCTATTTCGAAGTCTCACTTCTAATCTTCATTCTCGTTCACCTAGTCATGCTGCCTCTGACTCGGTCCTGCCCCACCTGTTGCCAAGTACACATACAAACAAAGACAACAACCGGATAATCCGGTGAAAATACAATTCCCAGTAAAATAGACTATCATGCATATCAATTAAAACACATCAAGACATGACATGTATCAATTTCCAAATATCTATTACATCAATATAAATCAAGTAATTCATCCAAGTACTGAATTAAAATGATATGCATGTCTTTAAAACTTCTGGATTATCAGACTCAGATAATCACTAGGAATTCTTCTTTCTTTCTTTCTTCGGTTTGGGATCCCGAAGTTAAAATATCCAACAATCACACCGAACTCCCCTCTCAAGGTGGACAAGACATATTTTAATCCTCTAGACTCCAGAGCATTATAGAGAGTTTAATTGACAAGGTATAAAATCTCCAACCAAGTCACTCAATATGAATGCATATGTCATCTCATGCATTCTAATATCATTTCAATCATCAGTTCATATAAGTATTCAATCATGCTTTCATTCATCAATTCAAATAATCATTCAAACATGATTTCGTCAATATAAATGCAGATATAATCTCATGCATTCAAATAAACATTCAATCAAACAAGTATGTGATTTCTTCGGAACACTCGAATAAAGTCTAATTCGAGTTAATCGTTCCATTCAAGTCTAAGTCGTCTTTTACCTTATTCTCTTCGAAGGTACTTCAATCTGAAATCAATAATAAGGATAATAATCAATATCCAATCAAATTCATTCAAAACACAATCAAACTTCTTCGATTGATAAATAAGAAAATCGATACTGTACCGACTTCAATCTTCCAAACTGACCAAAGCTGCTACCTCGCAACTCTGCTGACTTCAATTCAATATATCATAAGAATTCAAAAGGATCAATATAGACATCCAAAAGCTCAATCAAACTCGATACGATCAAAATATTGAACGAAGTCCAAAACTCAAACTAACGGTATAACGGCTATAAACTGATCAAACCGAAAATGCAGACATCAAGATATCAATTCAATAAACTCATAATCATCTCAATATCATCAAAACAATTCAAATTCTTCAAATCTAAAATCTCCATTTTCGAAAAAACCTTCCAAAAATCAAAACAATTCCGAACGACGCTCTATTTCAAAACCGACAGAGAATAAACGATCAGAACTCTGCCAAGATCAACATACTCCAAACTCAATCGATTCTAATAACATCATAAAATAGAAGTCTAGTTGATCGAAGAAAAACTTACAATAGAATGAAGCTCTCGCAGCTGTGATCGCTAATCCGCCTTCAGAAATAAATTCCAACGGACGGATCGAGCTAAAATGGAAATCACAAAGTTTGGAAAGCTTTGGAGACGCCTTCAATGGAGGGAGACGGCTTGGAGGGGAAGGATGAAGTAAAAAGGAGAGTCAAAGCTTGCTTAAATATCTATTTAAGTCCAAATTTGCGTTTTAGTCCCTGAAAATTCAAAAATTGCATTTTAGTCCCTGATCAAAATCGAATCGGCCCTCGACTTCTAAAATCTCTGATTATCTCAAATAAAGTGTATTAAGATAATTTTGGGGCGTTACATAGCCCATAACCAAAATCAATAATTAAGGAATTAATCATAATTAATTGGGAAGAGTTCGGAAGCTCCGAAGGTGAGTTCGGAAGCTCCGAACAGGATCGGAAGCTCCGATGCAGGATCGGAATCTCCGATGGTATTACGTCAGGCATGACGTGTGGTTGGATCAAAAGCTCCGATCACCCCTATCCAAAGTCAACAAGTGATATTTTGACACGTGGAAAATCAGGATCTTCGGAAGCTCCGATGGCAGGATCGGATGTTCCGATCGAGGTTCGGATGTTCCGATCGAGGATCGGAGGCTCCGATCGTTGTCTATAAATAGAAGGCCGATAATTCACTTTCAATTGCCAATTCCGGATTTCCTCTCTACTCCAGTTGTATTCGAGTTGTTCTAGCCTTCCTAGGCTTGACCCGGGAGTCGTCAAGGCGTTCGATAGTCGTAGCGGAGTTGTGCCCAAGTTCTGGAGGCATCGACATCAAAGGGCTAACAACGGACGAAGGTATAGCTTTTGCTTCCTATAAATATTTAGGAGTATTCAATAGCTTAGTTAAGGCTTTTAGAGTACTTTAATGATAGTAGTATCATTTGGCAGTGTAGAGCAGACTATAGGCGTGGACCTAGAGTTGGTAGAGCTTGCACTGATTGGAGGTACGAAAGTACTATTCGAGATATCTTGACTGAGTATGCATGTATTATGTGACTGCATGGTTTATATTTCATTGATTTATGCTGCATTCATTTGCATACTGAGCTATCTCCTTCGAGATGTCTGTTAGTAGGGTTTTTCCCTATCCTATTAGTGGTTGGACTTCCATCGATTTGGGTCTGGAATATCCACTGGTATTATGGTATGGGAGCCACCTCCTGAAGCGATGGCACAGCGTGCTACATACCAGGGCCCGGTCTGTCTCTGTTATCTGATCCTTGACCTCGAGTTTATAGGGAGTTCACTTTGCATGCATGTATACTAATACTCTCGTCTGAGCGTTTTATGCTCATGTCTCGTACTCTGTGTTTCTGGACACCCTATTCCATGGGGCAGGTTTGCGATTGGATGAGGCGGGTGGATCCAAGAGGGGCTAGGCAGTTGTTGGCAAGCTGGAGCTTCGCCTAGGTTTTATTCTGTTGTTATTAGATTGATTCAGCTTTCGATTTGGTTGTATAATCTATTTTGGATATTTACAGATTCCTTGCCTTGGGATTGTAATTTTAGTAATGTTTCCGCAGTTTATTCTGATATCCGTTTAATTAAGTTAATTGCATGCCTAAGTTCTGTTTAGTAGGTGATCCAGGTAAGGGTCACTACATTTATGGTATCAGAGCATGCAAAGTATTCTTGGGATTTAGATTCTACATAAAGATAACTGTTAGGTTAATTTTGTAGATGGCAGATCGTGACGACCAGAGTTCTCATGGCAGTATTGGTGGGCGTTGGGGTGATGCCGACCGGGAGCCTCGTCGGAAATGCCGCCATCGTCATCGAGATGAGGACCGTTTCAGTGTACGTCAATTTTTGCAGATGGGGCCTAAAGCCTCAGTGGAGGTGAGTCTCCGGAGGATGCGGAGAACTGGTTAGACCGTATGGAGATGAATTTTCAGACTTTCCAATGCACCGAGGAGCAGAAGATGGAGACCCTTGGTTATCTTCTGGATGGACGTGCGCGCAGGTGGTGGAGGTTTACTTCTGCACCTTTTTTTGCGGCAAGAGGAGTGGCCACCTGGGCCGAGTTCCGCACAGTTTTTCAGAAGCAGTATTTTCCTCCTGCACTCCGTTAGTCGAAGGTGGGCGAGCTACAGAGTCTGCGACAGGGAGCCATGTCTATTGATGAGTATCAACAGAAGTTCTTTGATCTGCTATCCTATTGCCCCGAAATTGCTGACAGCTCTGGGATGAAGTATAATCTGTTCCTTCAGGGCCTTAACCCTGAGATCCATGACCGTGTGGCGGTTGGCGATGACATGTCCTACGAGGGTTTGGTGAGCCGTTGTCACCAGGCGTAGGACAGCATTCGACGGAACAGGTCTTTCTCTCAGTCAAGACCTGATAGTTCTTTGGGTCCCCGTGCACAATCTTTCAAGAAGTCTGGATCTACTTCTTCCTCTGGTTCTGGAGGTGTTGTCCGTTTCGGTAAGAAGGACAAGTGTGATCATTGTGGGAAGAACCATCCGAACGAACGTTGTCGTAGAGCTTCTGGAGCTTGTTTTCATTGTGGAGAGACTGGTCATATCCAGAGGGATTGTCCACTATCTGGGGGAGGCGGTTCTGGTTCTGGTTCAGGTTCTGGTTCTCAGTCCACCGTTCAGCAGAGGTCGTAGGGACAGCCTACTGGGAGTTCTCATTTGAGGCCACGAGCTTCTGGCCAGGTGTTTGCCCTGAGACATGATCAGGCAGTGGAGGAGAATGAGAAAGTCATCGCAGGTACATTTCTGCTTTATGGTATACCTGCTCTTGTACTTATTGATACTGGTGCATCTTATTCCTTCATTTCTGCACGTTTTGTTAAGAGGCATAAGTTACCATGCATTGCACTAGATGTAGTGATGTCGATTTCTACTCCGACGGGCCAAAATTCTTTGGCTAAGCGTCTAGTGATGGGTTGCCCTTTAGAGTTCGAGGGTAACATTTTGATTGCGAATATCATGGTTCTTGCGATGGACGACTTTGATTGCATTCTGGGGATAGATATGCTGACTACCTATCGAGCTTCAGGGGACTGCTACCAGAGATTAGTACGCTTTCATCCGGAAGGGAGTGAGAGCTGATTTTTCTATGGTGAGGGAGCGCGACCCCCGATGCCTTTAGTATCAGCTTTGTGAGTCTGTCAAGCTCTAGAGTTTGGCGGGGAAGGCTACCTTATCTATGCAGTTGATTTGTCCGCTGAGAGCGTTGGGATAGAGAGTATTCCGGTCGTGGATGAATTTCCAGATGTATTTTCTGATGAGATTCCGGGTTTTCCTCCTGTTAGGGAAGTCGAGTTTGGCATAGAGTTCATGCCGGGTACTTCCCCTATTTCTCGAGCACCGTATTGTCTGGCTCCATCAGAGATGCGTGAGTTGAAGAATCAGTTACAGGATCTGTTGGAAAAGGGGTACATTCGTCCTAGTGTATCTCCTTGGGGAACTCCTGTTCTTTTTGTGAAGAAAAAGGATGGGTCAATGCGGTTGTGCATTGACTATCGGCAGCTGAATCGAGTCACTGTGAAGAACAAGTATCCGTTGCCTCGTATTGATGACTTGTTTGATCAGCTGCAGGGCACTTCAGTTTACTCCAAGATTGAAATCAGATCTGGGTATCATCAGTTGAGAGTCCGTGATCAGGACGTAGCCAAAATTGCATTCCGTACTCGCTATGGGCATTACGAGTTTATAGTGATGCCATTTGGTTTTACTAATGCGCCGGCTTTATTCATGGACCTGATGAACCGTGTCTTCAGGGAGTATTTGGACAAGTTTGTCGTGGTCTTCATTGACTACATCTTGGTGTATTCGCGTAATATGGAAGAGCATGTTTCTCACTTGCGGTTGGTACTGCAGACTCTTCGGGATGAGCAGTTGTACGCCAAGCTGAGCAAGTGTGAGTTTTGGATGGATCGAGTGGTCTTTCTTGGCCATATCATATCCAGAGATGGGATTTCTGTTGATCCAAGCAAGATTGAAGCGGTACTTAATTGGTCGCGTCCGACGACGGTTGCTGAGATCCGTAGTTTTCTGGGTCTAGCAGGGTATTATCTTCGCTTCATTCTAAACTTCTCTCAACTAGCTCGACCTTTGATGCAGCTTACCCGCAAGGGTGTGGATTTCGAGTGGTCATCCGAGTGTGAGGAGAACTTCTGTGAGCTTCGACGGCGGTTGACTTCTGCGCCAGTGTTGGCATTACCGTCAGGATCTGGAGGGTATGTGGTGTAACTGATGCTTCTCTTCAGGGGTTAGGTTGTGTCCTGACTCAGAATGGACATGTGATTGCATACGCTTCTAGACAGCTGAAGCTTCACGAGGACAACTACCCAGTCCATGATTTGGAGTTAGCAGCCATTGTGTTCGCTTTGAAGATCTGGCGTCATTATCTGTATGGCAAGAAATTTGAGATCTTCACCGACCATAAGAGTCTCAAGTATTTGTTCACTCAGGCGGAGTTGAACATGAAGCAGAGACGTTGGATGGACTTGATTAAGGACTATGATTGCAAGATTAAGTACCATCCGGGAGCTGCTAATCTTACTGCTGATGCTTTGAGTCGCAAAGTGCGACTATTTGCACTTCAGACTTGTTCGATGTCTAGTGAGATCAGTGACTGTTGTACTTCGGGATATACCTTCAAGCATAAGAAAGGTATGCAGAGTATCCAGATGTTTGCGATATTATCTGAGCCAACTTTGCATTCGCGGATTCGACATGCTCAGATGTCTGATTCAAAGACCCAGCGTTTAGCTCGTGTAGCTAACGAGGGTAGCTCATCTGGATTTCATTATCAGTCAGATGGCTTTCTGTGTTTGTCTGGTAGACTTGTGATTCCGCAGGATGTAGAGTTGCGAGAGGAGATTTTGTCTCAGGCGCATCGCACTAAGTTGAGTATTCATCCTGGGATCAACAAGATGTACAAGGATCTACGTACTCGTTTCTGGTGGAAGGGAATGAAACGCAGTGTTTATCAGTTTGTTTCGAGATGTTTGGTGTGTCAACAGGTCAAGGCAGAGCACCGACGACCTGGAGGATTGCTTCACAACTTGCCTATTCCTAAATGGAAATGAGAGTTTATCACAATGGACTTTGTGACCCATTTGCCGGTATCCCCGAGGAACTGTGATGCTATCTGGGTTGTGGTGGACCGACTCACCAAGTCAGCGCATTTCATTGCCTATAGCCGGGAGTACAATGTGGATCGTATGGCTCGGTTGTACATTCAGGAGATCGTTCGACTTCATGGAGTGCCTGTGAGCATTGTCAGCGATCGAGACCCCATGTTTACTTCTAGATTCTGGGGGAGTGTTCAGCGTGCGATGGGTACTACTCTCAGTTTGAGTACTGCCTATCATCCGGAGACTGATGATCAGTCAGAGCGCACTATCCGTACTTTGGAGGATATGCTTAGAGCGTGCGTCATGGATTTTGGTTCAGCCTGGCAGGATCATTTGCCATTGATCGAGTTCGCGTACAACAACAACTATCATATTAGTATTGGGATGGCACCTTTTGAGGCGTTGTATGGGCGACGTTGTCGTACTCCACTCTTCTGGGAAGAAGTGGGTGAGAGACAGGCTGAGGGACCAGAGTTTATCCAGCAGGCGATAGACATTGTTGATCAGATCAAGAAACGGATTAAGACTGCACAGGATCGTCAGGCCAGCTATGCTAACACTAAGCGTAGGCCTTTGAAGTTCGATGTCGGGGAGAAAGTGTTTCTTAGAGTGTCACCTTTCTGCAAGATTCTCAGATTTGGCCTTAAGGGCAAGTTGTCTCCCAGATTTATCGGTCCGTTTGAGATCTTGGAATGCATTGGCGATTTGTCTTATCGACTAGCTTTGCCACCGCATCTTTTCAGTATTCACGACGTGTTACACGTATCTCTGTTGCGACGGTATGTGGCGGATGAGTCTCATATTCTGCAGTGGTTTGAGGTTCAGGTGAGCAAGGATTTGACCTATGTTGAGAAACCTATTCGTATCCTGGATTATAAGGATAAGGTTTTGCGGAACAAAGTCATTCCTCTGGTTTTAGTTCAGTGGCAGCGCCGTAGCACTGAAGAAGCTACTTGGGAACTTGAGAACAGGATGCGTGAAGACCATCCTGAGTTGTTTTAATTTTGGTTTAAGTTGTATTCAGTTGTAAACTCTGTAAGCGTTTGATTGGAATAAAGAATGTTTATGATTTTTGTATTACATTCAGTACTTAAGATCTAATCTCGAGGACGAAATATCTTAAGTGGGCGAGAATGTAGTAGCCCGTAACCAAAATCAGTAATTAAGGAATTAATCATAATTACTTGGGAAGAGTTCGGAAGCTCCGAAGGTGAGTTCGGAAGCTCCAAACAGGATCGGAAGCTCTGATGCAGGATCGGAAGCTCCGATGGTATTATGTTAGGCATGACGTGTGGTTTGATCGGAAGCTCCGATCAGGATCGGAAGCTCCGATCACCCCTATCCGAAGTCAACAAGTGATATTTTGACACGTGACAGATCAGGATCTTCGGAAGCTCCGATGGCAGGATCGGACGTTTCGATCGAGGTTCGGACGTTCCGATCGAGGATTGGAGGCTCCGATCATTGTCTATAAATAGAAGGCCGAGAATTCACTTTCAATTGCCAATTCCGGATTTCCTCTCTACTCCAGTTGTATTCGAGTTGTTCTAGCCTTCCTAGGCTTGACCCGGGAGTCGTCGAGGCGTTCGATAATCGTAGCGGAGTTGTGCCCAAGTTCTGGAGGCATCGACATCAAAGGGCTAACGACGGACGAAGGTATAGCTTTTGCTTCCTATAAATATTTAGGAGTATGCAATAGCTTAGTTAAGGCTTTTAGAGCACTTTAATGATAGTAGTATCATTTGGCAGTGTAGAGCAGACTATAGGCGTGGACCTAGAGTTGGTAGAGCTTGCACTGATTGAAGGTACAAAAGTACTGTTCGTGATATCCTGACTGAGTATGCATGTATTATGTGACTGCATGGTTTATATGTCATTGATTTATGCTGCATTCATTTGCATACTGAGCCATCTCCTTCGAGATGTCTGTTAGTAGGGTTTGTCCCTATCCTGTTAGTGGTTGGACTTCCATCGATTTGGGTCCGGCATATCCACTGGTATTATGGTATGGGAGCCACCTCCTGAAGCGACGGCACAACGTGCTACATACCAGGGCCCAGTCTCTCTCTGTTATCTGATCCTTGACCTCGAGTTTATAGGGAGTTCACTTTGAATGCATGTATACTCATACTCTCGTGCTGAGCGTTTTATGCTCACGTCTCGTACTCTGTGTTTCTGGACACCCTATTCCATGGAGCAGGTTTGCGATTGGATGAGGCGGGTGGATCCAAGAGGGGCTAGGCAGTTGTTGGCCAGCTGGAGCTTCGCCTAGGTTTTATTCTGTTGTTATTAGATTGATTCAGCTTTCGATTTGGTTGTATAATCTATTTTGGATATTTACAGATTCCTTGCCTTGGGATTGTAATTTTAGTAATGTTTCCGCAGTTTATTCTGATATCCATTTAATTAAGTTAATTGCATGCCTAAGTTCTGTTTAGTAGGTGATCCAGGTAAGGGTCACTACAATTCAAGCATGGAACAGATGATGCAGAAGTTCATATCATCCACTGAGACCCGAATGCAGAATCAGGATGCATCAATTAAGAACTTGGAAAATCAAATAGGGCAGTTAGCTAAAGCGTTGTCCAGCAGAGAGCTAGCTACTTTACCAAGTGACACAGAAAAGAATCCAAAGGAGCAAGACAAGGCTGTCTAATTAAGGAGTGGGAAGAAAATCGAAGGTGAGAGACAAAGCGAGAAAGAATCAGAAACGGATATACCAGGGATAACTGTGGGTAAGTCCTCTAATTCTACACAACCACCCACATCACAATCAAATATTGCTATTCCACCACATTTTCCTGCAGCTCTCAAGAAGGCCAAACTAGATTCTCAGTTTGCCAAATTCCTAGAAGTATTCAAGAAATTGAATATAAATATCCCCTTCGCTGATGCACTGATGCAAATGCCTAGTTACGCTAAATTCTTGAAGGAGATTCTCTCCAGCAAGAGAAAATTGGAGGATCATACAATGATTAGCCTAACAGAAAATTGTTCTGCGCTAGTTCAGAAAAAGATTCCACCAAAGCAAAAAGATCCAGGGATTTTTTCTATTCCTTGTGTTATTAATGAATTTCAATTTCAAAAAACTTTGTGTGACTTAGGTGCGAGTATAAACTTAATGCCATATCCTGTTTTCAGGAAACTGAGCTTGGGAAAGCCAAAATCCACCAGGATGTCATTGCAATTGGCGGACAGGTCTATAAAATATCCAAGAAGGATAATAGAAAATGTGCTGATGAAAGTCGACAAATTCATCTTCCCGGTGGATTTCGTGGTGCTTGATATGGAAGAGGACTTGGACATTCCACTTATTTTGGGAAGACCTTTCCTGGCAACAGGAAAAACATTAATCAATGTCCAAAAGGGAGAGCTACATCTGAGAGTGGGAGAGGGAACATTTCCTTTGATGTTTTTAATGCACTGAAATTTTCACAAAATAATGAAGAGTGTTTTCAGATTGATGTTGTGGACTCATTTCTATATGATTATGTCCAGGATACATTTCAGGAACCATTAGAGGCCGCAATCATATATCCTCACCGTGATGACTTAGTCAATGGGGATATAGAAGAGATGACAGCTTACTTGAATGATAACCAGTCATGGAGAAAAGGTGGAAAGCTCAGACTCAAAGATCTTGGTGACCGGAAGGATTTAGTCCTCCAGAAACCAAGCCTTGAAGAACCACCAACTTTGGAATTGAAACCATTACCTACCCATCTCAAATATGTATTTTTAGGTGAAAATGAAAATTTACCTGCCATAATATCTTCTTCTTTGACAGGTGAGATGGAGACCAGACTGCTAGATGTTCTCAAAAGTTATAAGAGTGTGTTTGCTTGGAAGGTCGTAGATATCAAAGGCATTAATCCATCTATTTGCATGCACAAGATATTAATGGAAGAGAACATAAACCTCATGGTACAACCACAGAGGAGATTGAATCCCAAGATGCAAGAAGTGGTAAATGCTGAAACGATAAAACTTCTGGATGCAGGTATCATTTATCCCATTTTTGATAGTGCATGGGTGAGTCTGGTTCAATGTGTACCGAAAAAAGGGGGGATAACTGTCATTAAGAATGAAAAGAATGAGTTAATACCTACTAGGACAGTTACAGGGTGGCGTGTGTGTATATACTATAGAAAATTGAATGACGCAACCCGTAAAGACCATTTTTCCCTCCCCTTCATTGACCAAGTGCTAGAAAGGCTTGCTAGGTATGAGTTTTATTGCTTTTTAGATGGGTAATCAGGATACAATCAAATTGCGATTGCACCTGAAGATCAGGATAAAACAACTTTCACTTGCCCATATGGTACGTTTGCCTATAGACGCATGTCTTTTGGTCTTTTGCAATGCTCCTGCGACTTTTCAGAGATGCATGACTGCTATATTTCATGATATGGTCGAAAATTTTCTAGAAATATTCATGGATGATTTTTCCATTTTTGGTCAGTCTTTTGATGCATGTCTGAATAATCTTAACACTGTTTTGATGAGATGTGAGGAAACAAAATTGGTACTCAACTGGGAAAAGTGTCACTTTATGGTGACCAAAGGTATTGTATTAGGACATCGCATATCGGAGCAGGGAATCGAGGTGGATAGGGCCAAGGTGCAAGTCATTCAGAATCTACCTCCACCGATGACGACCAAGGGAGCCAGAAGTTTTCTAGGCCACGCCGGTTTTTATCGGCGGTTCATTAAAGATTTCTCAAAAATTTCAAAATCTCTGTCTTCGTTATTAATGAAAGATACACCTTTTAATTTTGATTCCACTTGTTTGCAGGCGTTTGAATTTCTGAGAGAACGATTGGTAACTGCACCAGTGATGACTTCACCAGATTGGGATCTTCCATTTGAGGTAATGTGTGATGCTAGAGACTCGGCTGTCGGAGCTATACTTGGTCAGAGGATAGACAAGGTATTCCGTACTATTTACTATGATAGAAAAAACCTGAATGAGGCTCAATTGAATTATGCTACCACTGAAAAGAATTGTTGGCTGTAGTTTTTGCACTGGACAAATTTCATTCATAACTTGTACTCTCAAAAATCACTATTTACACTGATCATTCTGCAATTAAACACCTTTTGGCTAAGAAAGATGCAAAACCTAGGTTGATTAGGTGGATTCTACTCATACAAGAATTTGACTTAGAGATAAAAGATAAAAAATGAGTAGAAAATGTTGTTGCTGATCACCTATCTAGACTAGAATGCATTCCTGATTGTGCACAAAATGATACTGAGGAAATAGATGATTGGTTTCCTGATGAGAAGTTGTTTGCCATAGAACACTCATCGTGGTATGCTAATTTTGCAAATTACTTGGTCACGGGCACACTCCCACATAATTTGTCTTTTCATCAAAAGAAAAAGTTTCTATCAGATGTAAATCATTATTTTTGGGAAGAACCTTTCTTGTTTAAAATCTGTGCTGACTCTATGATCCATAGATGTGTGGCAGAAGGAGAAATGAAAAGCATCCTCAGTCATTGTCATGACCGTGAGGTAGGTGGCCATGCTAGGCCCATAAAGACGGCAGCTAAGGTACTTGAATGTGGGTTTTATTGGCCCAATCTGTTTAGAGATGCACGTGCTTATGTCATTGAGTGTGATAGATGTCAGCGAACAGGTAATATCTCAAACCTCCACGAAATGCCTTTGAATAACATTATTGAGTGTGAGATTTTTGATGTGTGGGGAATCGAGTTTATGGGACCATTTCCAAACTCTTTTACAAAAAAATAAATTTGGTTTCCGTCGATTATGTTTCTAAATGGGTAGAGGCTGAAGCTTTTCCAACTAATGATGCACAGGTGGTACTAAAATTTTTGAAGAAAAATATTTTTAACCGGTTTGGTACACCCCGTGCAATTATTAGTAATGGTGGCACCCACTTTTGTAATAAGCTCTTTGAAATTTTTTTGAAGAAATATGGTGTCAAGCACAAAGTTTCTACAACTTATCATCCTCAAACGAGTGGCCAAGTAGAAGTGTCCAATCGAGAAATTAAGCAAATTTTAGAAAAAAATGTTAGTACTAATAGAAAGGATTGGGCACTTCGACTTGATGATGCATTATGAGCCTATAGGACTGCTTTAAAAACACCTATAGGCACATCCCCTTATAGACTGTTGTTTGGAAAGGCGTGTCATTTGCCAATTGAGTTAGAAAATAGAGCATATTGGGCTATCAAAGCTTTAAATTTTGAATTTTCTGATGCAGGTGAGAAGAGATTGTTTGAGCTAAACCAGTTGGAGGAATTTCGAGATCAAGCATACGATGGGCGGTGTCGTACAAAGAAAGGACCAAGAGAATACATGACAGACGCATTCGTCATAGAGAATTTAAGGAAGGGGAAGCAGTTCTTCTGGTTAACTCTAGGTTGAGGCTTTTTCCTGGAAAGTTGAATTCGAGGTGGTCCGGCCCTTACAAAATCACTAAGGTGTATCCATCGGGGGCCATTGAAATAAAAGATGCAAGAAACGAGTCTTTCACGATCAATGCTCAGAGGCTGAAACACTATGTAGGGGTTGATGTCGACTCAACGCCAATCATCACCACACTGACCGACCAAGACTAGTTTGGGGAGGAGAACAATCGAGCTCTAGACTCTAAATTGAAAACTACTCGCTTACCTTTCTTTTACTTTCGAAAAAAAAAAGTTTCAAAAGGGCGCCCAAAAAAGCCCGAACACACTGTTTTGCTTAAATGGGGGTGTGCTCGGTCTGCTGAAATTAGCAGACCGAGCGCCCAAAAACTCCCCCCATTCTCTGTTTTCTAAAAACTGGGGTGTGCTCGGTTTGCTGAAAAGAGCAGACCGAGTGCCCAAAACTCCCCTACCTTATTGTTTTCGTTAATCGGGTATGCACTCGGTCTGCTGAAATTAGCAGACCGAGCGCCTCACGCAGAATCAGATATTTAAAACACCCGATCCCCTTTCCATTTTCTTAATTCTTTCTTTCCTTCTCTCAATCTAAACCCTAGCCGCCCCCTCTCCATCTGATTTCTCACTTTCTCTCCTCCATATCATAGGTATCTACCATCTCCTTCCCAAGATTCGCTAAGGATGGGTCCAAAGAAAGCAAAGATTGCCACCTCACGTGCTTCTTCTTCATCTTACCAAATCATTGATGGTAAGTTCATATCCATAGAGGCCAAATCATGATATGAAGCTACGAGGATCAATCAAAATCCTATTCCAGAGCGCGGCATCGATCTATCAGAGAATCTCACGCTTGCCCTTGGCATTCCAGAGCGTGGATGGGCTGAATTTTGCCGAAGACCACAGGCAGCCGTCGTCCTGTTGGTTAGGGAATTCTATGCAAATGCCCCGGAACGAACAGATAACAAAGCATTTGTGCGGGGTAAGTTCGTCTCTTTCGACCCTGAAGTTATCAATGATTTATTGATAACCCCAAAGGTAGACGACAACCTTTTCCAAGAATTTAAAGCTAATCCGGATTATAATCTCGTGTCTGCTACACTCTGTTATGATGTGAATGTGTGGAAGGATTCGGCTAGGTTTATATCTTTTAAAGAAAAATTTTTGACAATGGAATCGGCATTGTGGTATGCGTTCCTAACACACAGGATGATGCTGGTGTCCCACACACACGTCGTGGTGATGAGCCGATCTTTGTTGTTGGCCTTGCAAAAAAAAAATGGCCAATCAATGTTGGCAAACTTATCAACAGAGAGTTATACAATTCCATCCGCTCACCGAACATTGGAATCTTCTTCCCATCTATCGTCACCGCCCTCTGTGTGAAAGCTGGAGTAAAAATCCGAGATGATGAAGAATGGCAGCATCCGATGCAAGATGTGGACCAGTCACTTGTGAGGACAAAGAGAAATTTCAGATTACAAGAATTCACATCGCATGGACAAGCAAGTTCCGGGGTCGGTACCTCTTCGAGCCGCATACCAAAACCAATGCCAAGTCGTCGCCCTACCACTGAGACGACAAATGAGCTGTATGCTTGGGCTCAATACCAGAATGAATACCAGAAAGTTGATAGTGCCCACTCGAAATTACAGACTGCTATGCTTCAGGCGTTAATCTCTAATGCCGGGATGGATCTGGCTGCCTACCCCACTCCGCCACCATATCCCCCTCCGTTCCATTTCCAATACACTGCTCTCCGAGCTAATTATCCTGATGATTCAAATGATGAAGCCGACGGCGACGATGAGGACCAATAATCAGGGGAGTTTTTGTTTTCGTTTTTTATTGTTTTGGGTGTGTTTTGCATGTTTTAGTTTTATTGTTTTGTTTCGTTTGTCTAGCATTGGGGACACTGCTAGATTTTAGTTTGGGGAGGGTGTCTTTTATGTTTTCGTGCATCTTGTCTTTGTTTTTTTCTTGTTTGCATTTTGTCGTTATCTTTTGTTTTGTGTTGTGTTATGCATGCATTTGTGGATGAAATCATAAAAGCCAGTGATGAAGAATTTTTTTTTTATGTTTGTGTTTGATAGCTGAAATCCATGAGCATGTTCTGACAAAATTTTTGTTTAACTGGTAGAACCAAGTAGATAAGTAGATCTTTATATACTCTATGATGTATGCTAGAGTCTGAATTTGAAACGTACAAACTTGGATAGGATTGAGGCTGAATTTTTGGGCCTAGTTTCTCTTGAAGTAACTTCATCCTTAATTGCCCTGTTGATCCTTCACAATTTTTATGAGTACATGAGGTACAAAAGTCTGTAATATGTTGACAATCATCGTTTACTACTGATGATTGCTTATTTCTACACTGGTCGAAATTTGTATGACTTGATTGTGAATTGAGACTTGTCCAGAACTAATTCGAACACTCTTTGAGGTGCAATACGTGCAATAACTATGATTAGGAATGATTTAGGCAATCTTTCTGTGAATCGTTTGAGTTTTCAAGCTACCCATCAATACATTATATCTCTAGTACCTTCTTTGAGCTTTATTGAAATCGAATGGCATGCGTGAAAACGTATGATAAACCCCCATTCTTCATTTGTTTCATAGTCCTACACTCACCACTGAAGAAAAGCCTAAACACTATTTCCCACCCTAAAGAGAGTAAGTTGAATGTGAAAATGGTATATGCTCCGGAATTATAATTGCAAAGTGAAATGGTGTGTTTGGAAATGCTGAAAAAGAAAAAGAAAAAAAATTATAAAAAGTTGAAATGAAAAGAAAATTTTGCAAAATAAGTGAAGTCAATGGATGGATGAAGTGAATTAGAAGGAGAAAGAAGTAGGAAATGAAAATGAACAGTTGGGTATAACTTATTCCCTTAATTGAATCAATATCCTTCGTTTGTAGCCATAAGCCAGGACTAACATTATAAGCTTATTAAGACCTATTGACCGAGTCACAGTTGCCCAATATACTAGTGGAGAAGAGTTGTGAGAATTTAGCCTATGGATAGTTGATAGACACTTTTAATGAGTATGAATTGTTGATCAAAACACGCACCCACTGTAATTCTTTGAGTTAAACAAATGTGAAGTATGTGTCATTGAATTTTTCCCATCTTTGAGCCTATAATACCTGAAAATTTCTCATGATTCTTGAATGTGTGAATTGAATTTGGAGGAAGGTATGTTGATACGTGAGTTGCGGGATTTAGGAGTTTACAAGGTTTTCTAGTTTGTATTTTATTTTCAAAATGTTAGTAGATTGATATGTGGATTTGTAATCTTTTGGAAGAAATTCTGAGGCTTGAAAAGTTTGAGTTCATCCACCTTTGTCGTTGTGTCGTGTTTATGTTTGCATTCTAGTTTGTCACCTATTTTTCTTGAGGGCAAGCAAAAGGTTAGTTTGAGGAGGTTGATAAGTGTCGTTTTTCTATGTTTTATTGTTAATTTTCTTGATATTTTGCATTAGTTCCTTTTAGTCTTTTTAGTATTTTTCAACTTTTGTTTGCATTAAGTGTAATGTTGTGTGTTTTGTCTACATCTATTGATTAGTGGTTATTTTGGCAGGAAAAAGGAAGAAAAAATATTTTCGGGCATCACAGGGGGGTGTGATAAGTGCAATTTTTACACTTATATTTTATATAAATTATCTTGCCTTTTGTTGTGTTTTGAGAGATATTATGCATTTCTTTTGATATTTGTGTTGTTTGCAGGAATTTGAGTGTAATTCATTTTAGTTGGTCAAAAGAAGTGAAAAAGAAGTGAAAAAGAGTTGAAGAACAAAGAAATAAAAGTGCTCAGATTAGCGCTCCAGCGCTACAAGCCAAGCACTCCAGCGCTACACGGATTCTTCCGAAGGGTGAAAAGTCGAGGAAATAGCACTCCAGTGCTACATATACAGCGCTCCCGCGCTGTTGGATGAAAATGACGGGCGCTCCAGCGCCGATGATTAGCGCTCCAGCGCTACGCAATCCTAAAATTTGGAATGTTTTTGATCGAGTTTAAGAAAGGATTTTAAGGCTTATTCTGAGAACACGAGGGTTTTGAGGGAGTTTTCAGAGGAGAAGATGGCTATTGAGAATTTTTGAAGTGCACAAGAGCTCGAGATTCCGGTCGAATTATTCTACAATGGTTTGAATGGGCCAACTCGTATTTTTGTGGATGCTGCAGGTGGAGGTTCAATATTTTCTAAATTTCCCGAACAGGCTTATGAGATGCTTGAGCAAATGACTGTTAACAGTTATCAGTGGCCAAGTGAGATATCTGCAATAAGAAAGCCTGCTGGAATTCATGAGGTTGATGCATTCACTGCTTTGAATGCTCAGATGGCTACTATTTCTACACAGTTGGCTGCACTGACCAAAGGGAATCAAAGTTCTACTGAGACAGCATCACTGGTGACTGCAGTAAATTCTGCTGATGGATTTGAGAGTGTGGAGCAAGCGCAATATGTGAATAACAAGAATTACAACAATTATCGAGGTAATCCTGTACCCAATCAGTATCATCCTAGTTTGCGTAATAATCATGAAAATTTTCCTATGCAAACAATAAGAATGTGTTGAATCCTCCACCGGGGTTCAATACTCAGAATGGTGAGGGTAAGGAATCTTTGGAAGATTTGGTGCATAATTTTATTTCAGAGTCTTCCACAAGATTTAAGAGGAATGAGAATAAGTTGGATAGTATGGAAACGCACTTGACCAATGTGAGCGCTTCTATAAAAAATCTTGAAACAAAAATTGGTCAATTGGCGAATGCATTGAATAATCAGCAGAGAGGTGTGTTTCCTAGCAATACCGAGGTTAATCCTATAGAGCAATGCAAGGCTGTTATTCTTAGAAGTGGCAAGGAACTTGGAACAGATAAGCCGAAGGCAGTGGATGATGAGGAAGTTGAAGAGATTGTGGTGGAGTCCGAAAATTCTGATAGCAAAAATTCCAGCAAGTCTGCAGTTGTGCCTGAGAAACCGCATGTGCAAAAATCTGTTCTGCCATATCCTCAGCGGTTCAAGAAGAAAGCGTTGGATGAAAAATTTTCTAAGTTTCTTGAAATCTTCAAGAAAATTCATATAAATATTCCATTCGCTGATGCTTTGGAGCAGATTCCGCATTATGATAAATTCATGAAGGATGTGATGGCGAGGAAGAGAAAGCTTGAAGAGTTCGAAACAGTGAAGTTGACAGAGGAGTGTAGTGCCATCCTGCAAAAGAAATTGCCACATAAATTGAAAGATCCAGGGAGTTTCACTATTCCTTGTATTATTGGTGGTGCGACTGTTAATAGGGCATTATGTGATTTAGGTGCAAGTATTAATTTAATGTCTTTATCTATTTTCAATTCTTTGGAGCTTGGCGAGGTGAAACCAACCACGATTAATCTGCAGTTGGCTGATCGTTCTTTGACATATCCTCGAGGAGTTGTGGAAGATGTCTTGGTAAAAGTAGATAAGTTTATTTTTTCTGCTGACTTTGTAGTGCTTGATATGGAAGAAGATCAAGATGTCCCTCTAATTTTGGGGAGACCATTCTTGGCAACTGGCAGAGCGTTAATAGATGTGCAGAAGGGTGAATTAACTCTACGAGTTGGTGGTGAAGCTGTCACTTTCAATATCTATAAAACCATGAAATACCAAGATGAGGTACATTCTTGTAATCGCATTGATTTATCAAATTCTTATGAGAATAATTTTTTTGCAGGATTGTAATTGGAGGACACATTGGCTACGTGCTTGATTAATTCCATAAATCAAGTGGATGATGATGATTGGGAACTTAGAGAGCAATTTCTTGCTCTTGAAAGTTTGCCAAAGGAAAAAGATGGCCACGACAAAATTAAAGCATTGTCTGAGGAAGTCGAAAAAGAGGTACCAGTTTCTACTCCTGAATTGAAAGAACTGCCTGGTCATTTATGTTATGCATTTTTGGGAGAAAATTCGACTAACCCGATAATTATTTCATCTTCTCTTACTCATGATGAAAAGGATAAATTATTAAGAGTCTTGAGAAAATTTAAATCTGCTTTGGGTTGGTCTATTTCTGATATCAAGGGAATTAGTCCCAATATTTGCATGCATAAGATTTTAATGGAGGAGTCGTATAGTCCTTATGTTGATCATCAAAGGAGGTTAAATCCTGCGATGAAAGAAGTAGTAAAAGCTGAGGTGTTGAAATTATTGAATGCTGGTATTATTTATGCTATATCTGACAGTTCTTGGGTGTCGCCAGTACAGGTTGTGCCGAAAAAAGGAGGTATAACTGTGGTAAAAAATGAGAAAAACGAGTTGATTTTGACTCGTACTGTTACTGGTTGGAGAGTTTGCATTGATTATAGAAGGTTGAATAAGGCTACTAGAAAAGATCATTTTCCTCTTCCTTTTATTGATCAGATGCTTGACAGGTTGGCAGGTTATAAACATTACTGTTTTTTAGATGGCTATTCTGGCTACAATCAAATTGCTATAGCGCTAGAGGATCAAGAGAAAACAACTTTCACATGTCCCTATGGTACTTATGCTTTTAGGAGAATGCCATTTGGTTTGTGTAATGCACCGGCTACTTTTCAGCGGTGCATGATGGCAATTTTTTCTGACATGGTGGAAGAAGTGATGGAAATTTTTATGGATGATTTTTCTGTGTTTGGGTCTTCTTTTTATCATTGTTTGCACAATCTGACCCTTGTTTTGCAGCGTTGCCAAGAAAAAAATCTAGTGCTTAACTGGAAAAAATGTCACTTCATGGTGCAAGAAGGCATCGTACTTGGGCATAAAGTGTCATCTAATGGGCTTGAGGTGGATCGAGCAAAAGTGGTTGCGATTGAAAAGCTTCCACCGCCAAATAATGTGAAAGCCATTAGAAGTTTCTTGGGACACACCGGGTTCTATCGTCGTTTTATCAGAGATTTTTCTAAAATTACTAAGCCTTTGTTTAATTTATTAGAAAAAGATACATCTTTTATTTTGGATGATGCGTGTTTGAAGGCATTCACAAAGAACAAGGAGGCATTAATTTCTGCGCCTATTATGATTGTGCCTGACTGGAAAGAGCCGTTTGAAGTGATGTGTGATGCCAGCGATTATGCTGTGGGAGCAGTTTTGGGACAAAGAAGAGATAAAATGTTTCGGGCAATTTACTATGCCAGCCGCACTCTTGACGGAGCCCAACAAAATTACACTTCTACTGAAAAAGAGATGTTGGCTGTGGTGTTTTTTTTGACAAATTTAGGTCCTATATCATTGGCTCAAAAGTAATTGTTTACACTGACCATGCAGCTATTCGTTATCTCTTTGCCAAGAAGGATGCCAAGCCGAGATTGATTCGGTGGATACTCTTACTACAAGAGTTTGACTTTGAAATTAGAGACTTGAAAGGGAGTGAGAATTTAGTGGCGGATCATCTGTCTCGCTTGGAGTTGGAAGAAAGAGTTGAACATGGCCTCATCAAGGAGCAATTTCCTGATGAACATCTTTTTGAGGTAACTTCTAAACTTCCTTGGTTTGCTGATTTTGCTAATTTTATTTCTTGTGGTGTTTTGCCTCCAGATCTTAATCATCACCAAAGGAAGAAATTTTTCCATGATGTCAAATTCTATCTGTGGGATGATCCGTTTGTGTACAAGAAGTGTTCGGACCAAGTGGTAAGAAGATGTGTAGAGGAAGCTGAAGCAAAAGAAATTTTGGAACAATGTCATTCTGCACCGTATGGTGGTCACTTTGGAGCCACACCGACAGCCGTCAAGGTACTTCAGTCTGGTTTTTACTGGCCAAATTTATTCAAAGACAGTTATATCTTGGTAAAATCATGTGATAGATGTCAAAGGATGGGAAATATATCTAGGCGTCATGAATTACCTCTCACCAATATTTTAGAAGTTGAATTATTTGATGTGTGGGGAATTGATTTTATGGGACCATTTCCTATATCTTTTGGGCAATCTTACATTTTATTGGCTATTTATTATGTCTCGAAATGGGTGGAAGCAATCGCCACCTCCACAAATGATGCTCGTGTAGTGGTGCAGTTTGTGCAGAAACATATTTTCACGAGGTTTGGAACTCCAAGGGACATTATCAGTGATGAAGGTACGCATTTTTGCAATAAAATCTTTAATTCATTATTGACAAAATATGGTGTTCAGCATAAAGTGGCATGTGCATACCTTCCGCAAACAAATGGTCAAGCTGAAATATCCAACCGGGAAATCAAGCAAATTCTGGAAAAGACGGTCAATACGAACCGGAAGGATTGGGCAATCAAGTTGGACGATGCACTATGGGCATACCGGACCGCGTTCAAAACTCCTATTTGCATGTCGCCATACAGGTTGGTCTTTGGTAAAGCATGCCATCTGCCAGTAGAGTTAGAGCATCGAGCATATTGGGTGGTGAAAAAGTTGAATTTTGATATGAAAGCTGCTGGCGAAGTGCGATTGTTGCAATTGCATGAGATCGAGGAGTTTCGTAATCATTCATACAAAAATGCCAAGCTCTACAAAGAACAGACCAAAAAGTGGCATGACAAACTATTGTTAAAAAGAGAATTTGAGCCTGGACAGCATGTATTATTGTTTAATTCTCGTCTTAGATTATTTCCAGGTAATTTGAAATCTCGTTGGTCTGGTCCGTTCACCGTGCTTAAAGTGCATCCATATGGATCCATTGAACTGAGCTGTCAAGATGGTCAGACATTCCAAGTCAATGGGCAGAGGTTGAAACATTACTTTGGTAATGAAGTGCGGAACATGGAGAAAGTTGCTTTGATCGAACCTGCGTAACAACACCTGGAATGTCGAGCTGACGACGTTAAATCAAGCGCTCTTTAGGAGGCAACCCAAAATTTTAAATTTCGTTTTATTTTATTTTATTTTATATTTTTAGTTACTTTTATTGAATTTCAGTTATTTTTATTTATTTTATTAATTTTGGTCCTAATTCGGAGTTTATTGCAGGTTCTTTTTTTCACAAAGTCACATTTTGGAGTATGAAATTTGAGAATTTGGCGCTCCAGCGCTGTTCTTACGTTGAAATTTGTTTTTTAGAAAAGTCGAGGATTTAGCGCTCCATCGCTATCCTCCAGGAGCTCCAGCGCTTCTCTGTACGTGCAAAGTCGAAGGTTTAGTGCCCCAACGCTACTTCTTTAGCGCTCCAGCGCTCTCTCTGAAAAAAAAAGGGCGCTTCAGCGCTTTGAACCTAGCGCTCCAGCGCTATCGCAGATTATTTGAAAAATAAAAGGGGATCGCAGAGTTCATTCATTCACACCCCACCTTTTCCATCTTAGCCTCCACGCGATCCCCCCCGGCAAATCGAAAAAACAATTTCCCCTGAATATCTCGGCCACACCATCAATCGCACGTATTCATCCTTTCCTAGCATCTTGTTCGAATTTTAGTCATCCGGGTTCCAATATTTTCGCAGCTAGGGTTCCACGCAAAAAGGGATTCCGTCCAATTTTCGGCTGTAGCAGCTCAGGTTTGATTTAACGAAGACAGGGGAATTGTAGTGACCCTTACCCAGATCACCTACTAATAGAGCTTAGGCATGCAATTAACTTAATAAAACAGATATCCGAATAAACTGCAGAAACCATAAACATTATACAATCCCAAGTAAAGGAATCTGTAATTTATCCAAATAATATACAACCAAATCGAATAGCTGTATCAACCTCAAAACAACAGAAATAAAACCTAGACGAAGCTCCAGCTGGTCAACCACTGACTAGCCCCTCTTGGATCCACCCGCCTCATCCAATCGCAAACCTGCCCCACGGAATAGGGTGTCCAGAAACACAGAGTATGAGACGTGAGCATAAAACGCTCAGTACAAGAGTATGAGTATACATGCATGCAAAGTGAACTCCCTATAAACTCGAGGTCAAGGATTAGATAACAGAGACAGACCGGGCCCTCGTATGTAGCACGCTGTGCCGTCGCTTTAGGAGGTGGCTCCCATACCATAATACAAGTGGATATGCCGGACCCAAATCGATGGAAGTCCAACCTCTAACAGGATAGGGAAAAACCCTGCTAACAGACATCTTGAAGGAGATAGCTCAGTATGCAAATGAATGCAGCATAAATCAATGACATATAAATCATGCAGTCACATAATACATGCATACTCAGTCAGGATATCTCGAACAGTACTTCCGTACCTCAAAACAGTGCAAGCTCTACCAACTCTAGGTCCATGCCTATAGTCTGCTCTACACTGCCAAATGATACTACTATCATTAAAGTGCTCTAAAAGCCTTAACTAAGCTATTGCATACTCCTAAATATTTATAGGAAGCAAAAGCTATACCTTCGTCCGTCGTTAGCCCTTTGATGTCGATGCCTCCAGAACTTGGGCACAACTCTGCTACGACTTCCGAACGCCTCGCCGACCGCCGGGTCAAGCCTAGGAAGGCTAGAACAACTCGAATAGACTAGAAAGGAGAGGGAAATACTCGGAATTGGCAATTGGAAATGAAGCCCCGGCCCTCTATTTATAGACAACGATCGGAACTTCCGATCCTCGATCGGAACGTCCGAACCTCGATCGGAACGTTCGATCCTGCCATCGGAGCTTTCGAAGATCCTGATCTGCCACATGTCAAAATATCACTTGTTGACTTCGGATAGGGGTGATCGGAGCTTCCGATCCTGATCGGAGCTTCCGATCTAGCCAATCGTCATGCCTGACGTAATATGATCGGAGCTTCCGATCCTGCATCGGAGCTTCCGATCCTATTCGGAACTTCCGAACCTACCTTCGGAGCTTCCAAACTCTATTCAAGTAATTATGATTAATTCCTTAATTACTGATTTTGGTTACGGGCTACTACATTCTCCCCCACTTAAGATATTTCATCCTCGAAATCAGATCTTAAGTACTGAATGTAATACAGAAATCAGAAACATTCTTTATTCAAATCAAACGTTTACAGGGTTTGCAACTGAATACAACTTAAGAATGAAATCAAAACAACTCAGGATGGTCTTCACGCATCCTGTCCTCAAGCTCCCAAGTAGCTTCCTCAGTGCCTCGGCGCTGTCACTGAACTAAAACCAGAGGGATGACTTTGTTCCGCAAAACCTTATCCTTATAATCCAGGATACGAATAGGTTTCTCAACATAAGTCAAATCCTTGTTCACCTGAACCTCAGACCGCTGCAGAATATGAGATTCATCCGCCACATACCGTCACAACAGAGATACGTGGAACACGTCATGAATACTGGATAGATGCGGTGGCAAAGCTAGTCGATAAGCCAAATCGCCAATGCTCTCCAAGATCTCAAACGGACCGATAAACTTGGGAGACAACTTGCCCTTAAGGCCAAATCTGAGAATCTTGCGGAAAGGTGACACTCTCAGAAACACTTTCTCCCCGACATCGAACTGCAAAGGCCTACGCTTGATATTAGCATAGCTGGCCTGACGATCCTGTGCAGTCTTAATCCGTTTCTTGATCTGATCAACAATGTCTATCGCCTGCTGGATAAACTCCGATCCCTAAGCCTGTCTCTCCCCCACTTCTTCCCAGAAGAGTGGAGTACGACAACGTCGCCCGTACAACGCCTCAAAAGGTGCCATCCCAATACTAGTATGATAGCTGTTGTTGTACGCGAACTCGATCAACGGCAAATGATCCTGCCAGGCTGAACCAAAATCCATGACGCACGCTCTAAGAATATCCTCCAAAGTACGGATAGTGCGCTCTGACTGACCATCAGTCTCCGGATGATAGGCAGTACTCAAACTGAGAGTAGTACCCATCGCACGCTGAACACTCCCCCAGAATCTAGAAGTGAACCTGGGGTCCCGATCGCTGACAATGCTCACAGGCACTCCATGAAGTTGAACGATCTCCTGAATGTACATCCGTGCCATGAGATCCACAGAGTACTCTCGGTTATAGGCAATGAAATGCGCTGACTTGGTGAGTCGGTCCACCACAACCCAGATAGCATCACAGTTCCTCGGGGATACCGGCAAATGGGTCACAAAGTCCATTGTGATAAACTCCCATTTCCATTCAGGAATAGGCAGACTGTGAAGCAATCCTCCAGGTCTTCGGTGCTCTGCCTTGACCTGTTGACACACCAAACATCTCGAAACAAACTGATAAACACTGCGTTTCATTCTCTTCCACCAGAAAAGAGTACGTAGATCCTTGTACATCTTGTTGCTCCCAGGATGAATACTCAACTTAGTGCGATGTGCCTGAGACAAAATCTCCTCTCGCAACTCTTCATCCTGCGGAATCACAAGCCTACCAGACAAACACAGAAAGCCATCTGACTGATAATGAAATCCAGACGAGCTACCCTCGTTAGCTAGACGAGCTAAACGCTGGGTCTTCAAATCAGACATCTGAGCATCTCGAATCCGCGAATACAAGACTGGCTCAGATAATATCGCAAACATCTGGATACTCTGCATACCTTTCTTATGCTTGAAGGTATAACCTGAAGTACAACAGTCACTGATCGCACTAGACATCGAACAAGTCTGAAGTGCGGATAGTCGCACCTTGCGACTCAAAGCATCAGCGGTGAGATTAGCAGCTCCCGGATGGTACTTAATTTCGCAATAATAGTCCTTAAGCAAGTCCATCCAATGTCTCTGCCTCATGTTCTACTCCGCCTGAGTGAACAAATATTTGAGACTCTTATGGTCGGTGAAGATCTCAAATTTCTCGCCATACAGATAATGACGTCAGATCTTCAAAGCGAACACAATGGCTGCTAACTCCAAATCGTGGACTGGATAGTTGTCCTCGTGAAGCTTCAGCTGTCTAGAAGCGTATGCAATCACATGCCCATTCTGAGTCAGAACACAACCTAACCCCTGAAGAGAAGCATCAGTGTATACCACATACCCTCCAGATCCTGACGGTAATGCCAACACCGGCGCAGAAGTCAACCGCCGTCGAAGCTCACAGAAATTCTCCTCACACTCGGAGGACCACTCGAAATCCACACCCTTGCGGGTAAGCTGCGTCAACGGTCGAGCTAACTGAGGGAAGTTCAGAATGAAGCGATGATAATACCCTGCTAGACCCAGAAATCTACGGATCTCAACAACTGTCATCGGATGCGACCAATTAAGTACCGCTTCAATCTTGCTTGGATCAACAAAAATCCCCTCCCTGGATATGATATGGCCAAGAAAGACCACTATATCCATCCAGAACTCACACTTGCTCAGCTTGGCGTACAACTGCTCATCTCGAAGAGTCTGTAGTACCAACCGCAAGTGAGAAACATGCTCTTCCGTATTACGCAAATACACCAAGATGTCGTCAATGAAGACCACGACAAACTTGTCCAAATACTCCCTGAAGACACGGTTCATCAGATCCATGAATATAGCCGGCGCATTAGTCAAACCAAATGGCATTACTAGAAACTCGTAATGCCCATAGCGAGTACGGAATGCAGTCTTGGCTACGTCCTAATCACGGACTCTCAACTGATGATACCCAGATCTCAAGTCAATCTTGGAGTAAACTGACGTGCCCTGCAGCTGATCAAACAAATCATCAATACGAGGCAACAGATACTTGTTCTTCACAGTGACTCGATTCAGCTGCCGATAGTCAATGCACAGCTGCATCGACCCATCCTTTTTCTTTACAAAAAGAACAGGAGCTCCCCAAGGAGATACACTAGGACGAATGTACCCCTTGTCCAAAAGATCCTGTAGCTGATTCTTCAACTCATGCATCTCTGACGGAGCCAGACGATACGGTGCTCAAGAAATAGGCGAAGTACCCGGCATCAACTCTATGCCAAACTCGACTTCCCTAGCAGGAGGAAAACCCGGAATCTCATCAGGAAATACATCTGGAAATTCATCCACAACAGGAATGCTCTCTATCCCAATGCTCTCAGCGGACAAATCAACTGCATAGATAAGGTAGCCTTCCCCGCCAGACTCTAGAGCTCTACAGGCTCTCAAAGCTGATACCAAAGGCATCGGAGGTCGCGCTCCCTCACCATAGAAAAACCAGCTCTTACTCCTTTTCGGATGAAAGCATACTAATCTCTGATAGCAGTCCAATGAAGCTCGATAGGTAGTCAACATATCTATTCCCAGGCATCCGGGGTCTTTGTATCGGACCTACCGTAAAATCGATTTTCGACGGAATGAAAAATGCAATCAAAGTCGTCCATCGCCAGGACCATGAGATTCGCTAACAGAATGTTCCCTTCGAACTCTAAAGGGCAACCCATCACTAGACGCTTAGCCAAAGCAGATTGGCCCGTAGAAACAGACATCACTACGTCTAGTGCAATGCATGGTAACTTATGCCTCTTAACAAAACGTGCAGAAATGAAGGAATGAGATGCACCAGTGTCAATAAGTACAAGAGCAGGTATACCATAAAGCAGAAATGTACCTGCGATGACTTTCTCGTTCTCCTCCACTGCCTGATCATGTCCCAGGGCAAACACCTGGCCAGAAGCTCGTGGCCTCAAATGAGAACTCCCAGCAGGCTGTCCCTGCTACCTCTGCTGTACGGTGGCCTGAGAACCAGATCCTGAACCAGATCCAGAACCGCCTCCCCCAGATAGTGGACAATCTCTCCGGATATGACCAGTCTCTCCACAATGGAAACAAGCTCCAGAAGCTCTACGGTACTTGTCGGATGGATGGTTCTTCCCACAGTGATCACACTTGTCCTTCTTTCCGAAACGGACAACACCTCCAGAACCAGAGGAAGAAGTAGATCCAGACTTCTTGAAAGATTGGGCACGGGGACCCAAAGAACTAGCAGGCCTTGACTGAGGGAAAGACCTGTTCCGCCGAATGCTGTCCTCCGCCTGGTGACAACGGCTCACCAAACCCTCGTAGGACATATCGTCGCCAACCGCCACACGGTCATGGATCTCAGGGTTAAGGCCCTGAAGGAACAGATTATAATTCATCCCAGAGCTGTCAGCAATCTCGGGGCAATAGGATAGCAGATCAAAGAACTTCTGCTGATACTCATCAATAGACATGGCTCCATGTCGCAGACTCAGAAGCTCGCCTGCCTTCGACTGACGGAGTGCAGGAGGAAAATACAGCTTCTGAAAAGCTGTGCGGAACTCGGCCCAGGTGGCCACTCCTCTCGCCGCAACAAAAGGTGCAGAAGTAAACCTCCACCACCTGCGTGCACGTCCATCCAGAAGATAACCCAGGGTCTCCATCTTCTGCTCCTCGGTGCATTGGAAAGTCTGAAAAGTCGTCTCCATGCGGTCTAACCAATTCTCCGCATCCTCCGGAGACTAACCTCCAACTAAGGGCTTAGGACCCATAGCTAAGAATCGACGCACAGTGAAACGCTCGTCGTCATGATGACGATGACGCCGTTCTCGATGAGGATCCCGGTCGGCATCACCCCAACGCCCACCAATACTGCCATGAGAACTCCGGTCGTCTCGATCTGCCATCTACAAAAGTACCTCACAGTTACCTTACGCAGAGTATAAATCCCAAGAATACTATGCATGCTCTGATACCATAAATGTAGTGACCCTTACCCAGATCACCTACTAACCGAGCTTAGGCATGCAATTAACTTAATAAAACAGATATCAGAATAAACCGCGAAAACCATAAACATTATACAATCCCAAGTAAAGGAATCTGTAATTTTTCCAAATAATATACAACCAAATCTAATAGCTGTATCAACCTCAAAACAACAGAAATAAAACCTAGACGAAGCTCCAGCTGGTCAACCATTGACTAGCCCCTCTTGGATCCACCCGCCTCGTCCAATCGCAAACCTGCCCCATGGAATAGGGTGTCCAGAAACACAGAGTATGAGACATGAGCATAAAACGCTCAGTACGAGAGTATGAGTATACATGCATGCAAAGTGAACTCCTTATAAACTCGAGGTCAAGGATCAGATAACAGAGACAGACCGGGCCCTGGTATGTAGCACGCTGTGCCGTCGCTTCAGGAGGTGACTCCCATACCATAATACAAGTGGATATGCCGGACCAAAATCGATGGAAGTCCAACCACTAACAGGATAGGGAAAAACCCTACTAACAGACATCTCGAAGGAGATAGCTCAGTATGCAAATGAATGCAGCATAAATCAATGACATATAAATCATGCAGTCACATAATACATGCATACTCAGTCAGGATATCTCGAACAGTACTTCCGTACCTCAAAACAGTGCAAGCTCTACCAACTCTAGGTCCACGCCTATAGTCTGCTCTACACTTCCAAATGATACTACTATCATTAAAGTGCTCTAAAAGCCTTAACTAAGCTATTGCATACTCCTAAATATTTATAGGAAGCAAAAGCTATACCTTCGTCCGTCGTTAGCCCTTTGATGTCGATGCCTCCAGAACTTGGGCACAACTCTGCTACGACTTCCGAACGCCTCGCCGACCGCCGGGTCAAGCCTAGGAAGGCTAGAACAACTCGAATAGACTAGAAAGGAGAGGGAAATACTCGGAATTGGCAATTGGAAATGAAGCCCCAGCCCTCTATTTATAGACAACGATCGAAACTTTCGATCCTCGATCGGAACGTCCGAACCTCGATCGGAACGTCCGATCCTGCCATCGGAGCTTCCGAAGATCCTAATCTGCCACATGTCAAAATATCACTTGTTGACTTCGGATAGGGGTGATAGGAGCTTCCGATCTAGCCAATCGTCATGCCTGACGTAATATGATTGGAGCTTCCGATCCTGCATCGGAGCTTTCGATCCTGTTTGGAACTTCCGAACCTACCTTTGGAGCTTCCGAACTCTATTCAAGTAATTATGATTAATTCATTAATTACTGATTTTGGTTACAGGATACTACAGGAATCTTTGTTGGTCGTCTTCTCTTCGAATCACTTCGCTCGTTCACTTGACCGTCGACTCAGAGATATTGCAAGGTTCAAGGTAAATTGATGGAATTGTTGAGATTAGTTTCTGAAATTTGCGGCTTGGAAGATTAATTGGATTGTGATATATTTCCGTGGTGATTATGTGCACTTGAGTCATTCTAAAGTGATTATCCGATAGGAGATTCGTTAATGGGATTGTATATCTTGGGTTGAAAATATTTAGTGGAGAGGTTATTGTGTGTTAAATTGTGTTGATTGGATTGTTTTTGCATTGCGTTGTTGGAGGAGTTGTATTCTTGCTGCAGTATTGTGTTGTTGGGGTTGTGATTAGAATATTGTAATGGAACCGAGAAAGAAACAAAAGCAGGGGGCATCTTCGTCCGGTATTTTCGATGCTCATTGGTTTTCGGATGAAGAGGCCGCCAAGAATTATCCTCTCATGGTGAGCAAGAGCATGGTTAGAGAATGAGGTTTTGATCCTAATTCCCCTCTACCATTGTGGGATGTGCGACATACAGCTGATGAGCCAAGATGGACGAGTTTTGTCCAACCTCCCGGTGATGCTGTGATTTCTTTAGTCCGGGAATTTTATGCCAATCTGAAATGCAAGCATGAGCAATACTATGTTCTAGTGCAAGGTAAGCGAGTGGCTTTTGATGGACATTCTATTAACACCCTCTTCCATATGCCATCTCTTGATATGGATGAATATTCGGAGTTCCAGGCGGGTGAGATAGACTATGATGAGATTCTAGCGACCCTGTGTGAGGAAGGGGCGCAGTGGAAGATGAAAGATGAGAAGGTGGTGCATTTTCCGTTTGGGAAAATGAAGCAAGACGCGAGGTCTTGGTTTTTCTTGGTGGCTTCTTGTGTTTTGCCCATAGGTCACACTTCTGAGGTGACGAAAAAATGGGCTGTCTTGACTTACTGTATCGTCACTGGGAAGACGATAAACTTGGGAAATATCATTCAAGAATCCATTCTTGCAGCAGTTAGGGGCGCTACTACAGGAGGATTGCCGCACCCATCATTGATCACTGCCCTTTGTGCACGTGCTGGGGTTACATGGGGTGCCGAGGAAGAGATTTTTAAGGTCCAAGGACCGATTACTGGGGCTACACGTGAGAATGTACCGCCACCTCCGCGAGCAGCAGCGCCTCGGGATCGCCATGCAAGTAGCAGCCAGCCACCACCACTACTACTTACTGTAGCGTATGAGTATTTTGATGAGCGATTGACGCGAGTGGAGCAGCGGCTAGACCTTCATTGTCGTTGGACTGATATTTTCATGGATTATATGGTGGATTTCACGACGACTCTAGCCCAGCGCTTTCCTGGCTCCAGTGAGGATCCGCAGTTTCCCCCACCTCCTACTTGGCCCCCTCGGGATGACGACATGGACGATGACCACTGATGGTCATTGTCGTAGGTATGTGTTTGTTCCTTGTTTTTATTGATATTTCACATTGAGGACAATGCACATATCTGAGTTTGGGGGGATGTTGTTTGTTGTTTTAGATGAGTTTTGTTGAGCTATTTGTTGAATGGATTGTTGTTGAAGCTGAAGCGAAGTTGTAACGCCCCGTTTTTATCTTAAATGAGTTTATTTGAGTTAATCGGAGATTACAGAGTTCACGGGCCGACTTAATTTTGATCAGGGTCCTTTTTGCAAATTTTGGAAATTTTAGGGACTAAAACGCAAATAATGGATTTTATATATATTATTGTCTAGCTTGACTTGGTCCATTACTTCTCCTCCTTCCTCAAGCACGCCTCCTCCATTGAAGCCGACCCAAATGAGTTTCCAAGCTTTGTGATTTCATTCCGAGCTCGATCCGGCCGTTAGAATCTATTTCTGAAGGCATTTTAGCGATCACTGCAACGAGAGCTCCGTTATATCGTAAGTTTTTCTATGATCGGATACATTCTAGTTTTTGGATGTTGTTAGAATCGTTCGAGATTCGAGTATGTTGTTCTTGACAGAGTTCTGGTCGTTTATTATCTGTCGGTTTTGAAATAGAGCGACATTCGGAATTGTTATGATTTTTCTTATTATTTTCAAAAACCTTGATTTTGTGATGTGTTGGGATTGTGTTGAAATTGAGGTTTGAGGATTGGAATGAGTTTATTGAGTTGTTGTTTTGCTGTCTGCATTTCCAGTTTGATCAGTTATAGCCGTTATGCCGTCAGTTTGAGTTTTGGATATTGGTTTGAAGTTTTGAGTTATACCGAGTTTGATATGAGTTTTGATATCGATTTTGATCACTATGACTTCTTCTGATAGATTGATTTGAAGTCCTGGAAGTTGAGAGCCTTACAGCTTTGATCAGTTGGAAGAGTTGAGCCGGTATAGTGTCAATGTTATTCTTTATTTCTCGATGGATTTGGATAGATTTTGATTGAAGGAACTTTGATTGAGAATTGTTGTTTTACAGATCGACGACTGTGAACAACACGAAGAAAGGTATAAGATGACTTTGGAATGGAATAGGATGATTAACTCGAATCCGGATTGATTCGAGTGTCCTAGAAGAAATCACATATTGCATGTTTATGTGCTTATTTGAATATATGTCTGAATTGTTATTTGAATGCATTAGATTCATGTGCATTCATATTGAGCCGAATTGATTATTCATTTTGAATTAGACGATCTAGAGATTGTAGTCGAGTGACTTGGTAGGCGATTTGCTACTTCGTTGTTTAACTTACTATAATGCTCTGGAGTCTAGATGATTAAAATATGCCTCATACACCTCGAGAGGGAAGTCGGTGTGATTGTAGGATGTTTTAACCTCGGGATCCCAAACCAAAGAAAGAAAGAAAGAATAGAAGAATTCCATTCGATTATCTGAGTCTGATAATCCAGAAGTTTTAAAGACATGCATATCATTTTAATTCAGTACTTGATTGGATTAATTGATTATATGAAAAATGAGTTCATATATGACTTGATATGTTTATTTGATAGCATGTTAGTTTCTTTTACTGGGAATATCAATTCTCACCGGATTATCCAGCTGTTGTCTTTTTTTGCATGTGTACTTGGCAACAGGTGGGGTAGGTACCAGTCAGAGACCACGTGGATAGAGGATCGAGGGATTAGAAGTGAGGCTTGGTTTTTAGAAGTCGAATGTATTCGAACTTTTGATGTTTTTTAATGCATGCGAATCTAGTTATGTTTTGAAGTAATTACTAGACTCGAACCTTGGTTGTATCTTATTGTATCGAGTAGTTGAGATTATGTTTGAATTTGGATTGATGCATGTTGTTATGATTATTTTTTGGATTGAGTTTGTAAGGAAAGGCATTCCATGTTTTGAATTTTTCTGGGCAAGGGGGTGCGCTCGATTCAAGGTTATTACAGGATCGAGTGCAACCTCTTTGATTTCCGAGGAAGAGAGTTTCACAAAATGGTGCGCTCGATCCTGGCTTTTTGCCGGATCGAGCGCGGTAAACTGCTTTTTCTCGGCAGGGAGTTTTAAAATTTGGTGCGCTCGATCCTGGAATTTTATAGGATCGAGCGCAGCACTGTTCATCTGAAAAATTAATTTTTTTTATTTGTTGCCTTATCTTATAGATGGTGCATGATAATTGTTTATATTATCTTAAGAATAGAAGATTAGAACCGAAGCCTCACATTAAGTGGTATCAGAGAGATAAGTTCCTGGATTTTGTCCTAGAAGTGAGCGGGGTAGATCGAGTCCACTTGACCTTAATTTCTCGCATGTGCTTGATGAATTCTCTGATTAAAGAATATGCGAGCATGCTTTATTGATTGAAAATTATTTGAATTACTTGACTCGGTGATTTAAATATTAAATCATGAGTTAATTGAGATATGAACTGTATCCATGCATTTGATCTGAGTTCCAACTTTGAATCGAATAAGAAGATCAGAGGTTTTGAGACATTGAAATGTTGAGATGTGAATTGAATTATCCGTGTTCTAACCCTGTCAATTTAGATGGGTACTCGAAGAAGGCTAGACATGAATACTCCACCAATTATCCCTACGACAGAAACTCCACTGGTTACGACTCCTCTGTTGGTTCCGGGTAATAGAGCGGTGGTACAGATGGATGATTTGATCACGCCTATGGAAGCCTTACTGAAGAGGTTCCAATCTTTTAGGCCGCCGTATTTGAATGGGAAGGAAAATCCGGTCGATTGCAAGAGTTGGTTAGAGGATATTGATCAGCTATTTGAGTCGCTTGACTACTCTGATGACCGCAGAACTAGACTGGTAGTGCATCAACTACAGGGAGTGGCAAAGAGTTGGTGGATGACTACCAAAAGATCCAAAGAGAATAAAAGTACGACAATTACTTGGGCACTTTTCAGAGCAGTGTTCTATAAGAGATTCTTTCCGGTTTCCTATCGAAAGGATAAAGGTGCCGAGTTTGCAAATTTGAGGCAAGGTAGCATGAGTATTGAGGATTATGTTTCAAAGTTTGACAGTTTGTTGAGGTTCGCTCCGCATATTGCCGACAACGAGGAGGCAAAAGCAGACCAGTTCATTAATGGTTTGCACCCTGCCATCTTCATTCTTGTAAATACTGGGAGGCTAGATAATTTTTCTGATGCAATGGATCAGGCTAAGGGAGCGGAAGCGGGACTGATGAGAAAGAGGGAGAATCAGTACCAGCCTCAACAGCAGCAGCAAAGGCAGTATCAGAATCAACAGCAGATGAATGAGGGTGGTAGCAGTGGTGGTAGCAAGAAGAACTATTTCCGTCCCAAAGGGAAACAGTTCAAGAAGTCGGGAAACACTTCTTTGAGCTCGAGTGGCTCGAGAGAGTTCAGTTCTGGACAGGGTTCAGGATCTTTTGGAGCTTTGTGTAGCAAGTGTGGAGGAAGGCACTCCAGTGAGCAATGCAGAGGAATTTTTGGGAACTTCTACATCTGTCAACAGACAGGACATTATGCCAGACAGTGTCCTCAGAAAGGTTCTGACCAGACTCAGAGTGGGAATACCTCTCGACAGTCATCTCAGCCTGGTAGGCAGGCTACTGCAGTTCACTCCTTCCAACCACAACAGCAGAACCGTCAGGGAGGTAATCAGAGTTCGAACCAACCTTCCCGACCGCAGGCTAGAGTGTTTGCTCTGAACAAAGATGAGGCTCAAGCTGCACCGAATGATGTGATTACAGGTAACTGTAAGATTTTTGGTTATCCTGCATTTATTCTGATAGATACAGGTGCATCTCATTCTTTCTTATATGAGAACTTTATTGTGATGCATGCCTTGCCTATTGAGCCTATGTCTACTTTTGTATCTGTTACTTCACCTTTGGGTGGAGGTATTGTGTCAAAGAATTTGGTTAAGAACTGCGAATTGAGTTTTGATGGGAATTCGATTGAGTGTGACTGTATTGTACTTAGTCTATCTGGTTTTGACTGCATTTTGGGAATAGACATGTTGACTGAGTACAGAGCTACCGTGGACTGTTTTCAGAAGGTAGTTTGGTTCAGACCAGATATGGCAGATGAATGGAGATTCTTTGGTAAGGGTTCTCGTTCTAAAATTCCTTTAACATCTGTCTTATCTATGACTAGATTATTACAGAGAGGAGCCAAAGGATTTCTTGATTATGCGATCGATATTCTGAAGTCTAGCCCTGAGCTGAACGTTATACCAGTGGTTAGGGAATTCCCTGATGTGTTTGCCGATGAAATTCCGGGATTGCCACCGATTCGGGAGATTGAATTTGGCATTGATTTGACGACCGGTACTCAGTCAATTTCGAAAGCTCCGTACTGAATGGCTCTAATCGAATTGAAAGAACTGAAGGAGCAATTGGAAGATTTGATTGCCAAGGGATACATTAGACCGAGTGTGTCGCCTTGGGGTGCTCCTGTCCTATTTGTTAGAAAGAAAGATGGCTCCATGCATCTCTGCATTGACTACCGCCAACTGAATCAGGCGACAGTTAAGAACAGGTATCCTTTACCTCGTATAGATGATCTTTTTGATCAATTGCAGGGTTCATGTATTTATTCGAAGATAGATTTGAGATCGGGATATCACCATCTGAGAGTTCGTGAAGAGGATGTTCCTAAGACTGCATTTAGGACAAGGTATGGACATTTTGAATTTCTTGTCATGCCTTTCGGTTTGACGAACGCCCCAGCAATCTTTATGGGATTAATGAACCGAATCTTTCAGCGTTTTCTTGATGAGTTTGTGACTATTTTCATTGATGATATCTTAATCTATTCCAAGAGTCGTGCCGAGCATGCAGAGCATCTGAGAACAGTTTTGCAGATTTTGAGGACAGAACAGTTATTCGCCAAGCTTTAGAAGTGTGAGTTTTGGCTTGACAGAGTTGTCTTTCTGGGGCACATTATTTCAGGAGAGGGGATTACTATTGATCCCAGCAAGATAGAAGCAGTGATGAACTGGCGAAGGCCGACTTCAGTGCCTGAGATCCGCAGCTTTATGGGTTTAGCAGGGTACTATCGCATATTTATTCAGGGTTTTTCTTCTATTGCGAAGCCTATTACCCAGCTGACTCAGAAGAATGCTCCTTTTCTGTGGACAGATGATTGTGAAGCCAGTTTTGTTGAGTTAAAGAAGAGATTAACCAGTGCTCCGATTCTTTCTATTCCATCTGGTTTGGGAGGTTTCACAGTTTATTGCGATGCTTCTCATCTAGGTCTCAGATGTGTTCTTATGCAGAAGAAGCACGTGATAGCATATGCGTCGAGGCAGTTGAAACCGCACGAGACTCGCTATCCCGTTCATGATCTTGAACTTGCTGCTATTGTTTTTGCCTTGAAGATCTGGCGTCACTATCTCTACGGTGAGTCTTTCGAGATCTTTTCTGAAGAGTCTGAATTACTTGTTTTCGCAGTCAGAATTGAATATGAGACAGAGAAGATGGCTAGATTTGTTGAAGGACTTCGATTGCGAGATTAAGTATTATCTGGGGAGGTCGAATGCAGCTGCCGATGCTTTGAGTCGCAAGCTTTGCTCTTTATCTCTTTTGACGATCGGTGTTTCTCGGTTGATCGACGACTGTTGCACTTCTGGGTTGGAGTTTGAGTCAGATAGAAATCCGATCAGAGTTTGTGCGATTCAGGCCAAGCCAGAGTTGTTTGTGTCGATCAGAGAAGCCCAAAAATCAGATGAGAGTATTCAGAATTCGATAGAGAAGGTGAGATCAGGACACCAGTCTGAGTTTCAAGTCAGAGATGATGTTTTATTTGTGAATAGCCATATTGTTGTGCCTGAGATTGACGAGTTAAGACAACGTATTCTGAGAGAGGCGCATTGCAGTCGGTTCAGTGTTCATCCCGGAGGCCGAAAGATGTGTAACGACTTGAAGAGTCAGTTTTGTGGAAGAAGTTGAAGAAGGATGTGGTGAGGTTTGTATCACATTGTTTGAACTGTCAGCAGGTTAATGCCGAGAGAAAGAGACCAGGTGGGCTTCTGCACAGTCTGTCTATTCCAGAGTGGAAGTGGGATCACATTTTGATGGATTTCGTCACGAAACTACCCCGATCGGTTCGAGGATGCGATGCTATTTGGGTAGTGATTGATAGGTTGACGAAGTCTGCTTGCTTCATTCCTTATCGAATGACGTACCGCCATGATCAGATGGCCGATTTGTATGTCAGAGAAATTGTCAGATTGCACGGGGTACCGAGATCGATTGTTTCTGACCGAGATCCTCGGTTTACTTCTCATTTTTGGCACAGCCTGAAAGAGGCTCTTGGTACTAAGTTGCATCTGAGTACAGCTTATCATCCTCAGATCGACGGTCAGTCTGAGCTGACGATTCAGACTCTGGAGGATATGTTACGAGCAGTGGTGCTTGACTTTGGCACTACTTGGCAAAATTCTTTGCCTCTCATCGAGTTTTCGTACAACAACAGCTTCCAGACGAGTATAGGAATGGCACCCTTTGAAGCGTTGTACGGAAAGAAGTGCAGATCTCCTCTGTACTGGGATGAGATGTCTGAGTCCCCAGACTTGGGACCAGATATGATTCGGGATATGGCTGAGCAGGTGAAGATTATTCGGTTGAGAATGAAGACTGCTCAGGACCGACAAGCGAAGTATGCAAATATCCGTCGCAGACCTCTATCTTTTGATCAGGGAGACCGAGTATTCTTGAAGATTTATCCGTTTAGAGGTACTGTTAGATTTGGGAAGAGAGGGAATTTTTCACCTAGATTCATCGGTCCGTATGAGATTTTACAGAAGATAGGCGATCTAGCCTACCGATTAGCACTTCCTCCTTCTTTATCTGGTATTCACGACGTCTTCCATGTCTCTATGCTGCGGAAGTATCATCCAGATACTTCTATGTTCTTCAGCCTGACGAAGCCGAACTTGATGAAACTCTGAGTTATTTCGAGAGACCGATTCAGATCCTTGACAGAAAGGAGAAACAGCTCAGAACCAAAATGATACCTTTGGTGAAAGTTCAGTGGAGTCGTCACAGAGTCGAAGAAGCGACTTGGAAGACAGAATCTGATATGAGGCAGAGATTTTCGGATTTGTTTATCTGATGTGAGTTCTTAATTCTATTCTTGAATTCTTAATTTTTCTTCTTATGAGTTGATATTGATGATTTCGAGGACGAAATATTTTCTTAGAAGGGAAGAATTGTAACGCCCCGTTTTTATCTTAAATGAGTTTATTTGAGTTAATCGGAGATTACAGAGTTCACGAGCCGACTTAATTTTGATCAGGGTCCTTTTTGCAAATTTTGGAAATTTCAGGGACTAAAACGCAAATAATGGATTTTATATATATTCTTGTCTAGCTTGACTTGGTCCATTACTTCTCCTCCTTCCTCAAGCACGCCTCCTCCATTGAAGCCGACCCAAATGAGTTTCCAAGCTTTGTGATTTCATTCCGAGCACGATCCGACCGTTAGAATCTATTTCTGAAGGCAGTTTAGCGATCACTGCAACGAGAGCTCCGTTATATCGTAAGTTTTTCTATGATCGGATACATTCTAGTTTTTGGATGTTGTTAGAATCATTCGAGATTCGAGTATGTTGTTCTTGACAGAGTTCTGGTCGTTTATTATCTGTCGGTTTTGAAATAGAGCGACGTTCGGAATTGTTATGATTTTTCTTATTATTTTCGAAAACCTTGATTTTGTGATGTGTTGGGATTGTGTTGAAATTGAGGTTTGAGGATTGGAATGAGTTTATTGAGTTGTTGTTTTGCTGTCTGCATTCCCGGTTTGATCAGTTATAGTCGTTATGCCGTCAGTTTGAGTTTTGGATATCGGTTTGATGTTTTGAATTATACCGAGTTTGATATGAGTTTTGATATCGATTTTGATCACTATGACTTCTTCTGATAGATTGATTTGAAGTCCTGGAAGTTGAGAGCCTTACAGCTTTGATCAGTTGGAAGAGTTGAGCCGGTATAGTGTCGATGTTATTCTTTATTTCTCGATGGATTTGGATAGATTTTGATTGAAGGAACTTTGACTGAGAATTGTTGTTTTACAGATCGACGACTGTGAACAACACGAAGAAAGGTATAAGATGACTTTGGAATGGAATAGGACGATTAACTCGAATCCGGATTGATTCGAGTGTCCTAGAAGAAATCACATATTTCATGTTTATGTGCTTATTTGAATATATGTCTGAATTGTTATTTGAATGCATTAGATTCATGTGCATTCATATTGATCCGAATTGATTATTCATTTTGAATTAGACGATCTAGAGATTGTAGTCGAGTGACTTGGTAGGCAATTTACTACTTCGTTGTTTAACTCACTATAATGCTCTGGAGTGTAGAGGATTAAAATATGTCTCATCCACTTCGAGAGGGAAGTCGGTGTGATTGTAGGATGTTTTAACCTCGGGATCCCAAAACGAAGAAAGAAAGAAAGAATAGAAGAATTCCATTCGATTATCTGAGTCTGATAATCCAGAAGTTTTAAAGACATGCATATCATTTTAATTCAGTACTTGATTGGATTAATTGATTATATGAAAAATGAGTTCATATATGACTTGATATGTTTATTTGATAGCATGTTAGTCTCTTTTACTGGGAATATCAATTCTCACCGGATTATCCGGCTGTTGTCTTTGTTTGTATGTGTACTTGGCAACAGGTGGGGCAGGTACCAGTCAGAGACCACGTGGATAGAGGATCGAGGGATTAGAAGTGAGGCTTTGTTTTTAGAAGTCGAATGTATTCGAACTTTTGATGTTTTGTAATGCATGCGAATCTAGTTATGTTTTGAAGTAATTACTAGACTCGAACCTTGGTTGTATCTTATTGTATCGATTAGTCGAGATTATGTTTGAATTTGGATTGATGCATGTTGTTATGATTATTGTTTGGATTGAGTTTGTAAGGAAAGGCATTCCATGTTCTGAATTTTTCTGGGCAAGGGGGTGCGCTCGATCCTAGGTTATTGCAGGATCGAGCGCGGCCCCTATGAATTCCGAGGCAGAGAGTTTCACAAAATGGTGCGCTCGATCCTGGATTTTTGCCGGATCGAGCGCGGCACACTACTTTTTCTCGGCAGGTAGTTTTTAAATTTGGTGCGCTCGATCCTGGACTTTTATAGGATCGAGCGCAGCACTGTTCATCAGAAAAATAATTTTTTTTTATTTGTTGCCTTATCTTATAGATGGTTCATGATAATTGTTTATATTATCTTACGAATAGAAGATTAGAACCGAGGCCTCACAGAAGTTGAGTTGCGAGTTTGTTGGGTTGTTTCATGCTAAATTAGTCACTAGTTCCTGCATCTATGTTTTTAGTTTTCTCGTTCGTATTATGTTTTTGCTTGTTTTGTTTTGTGTCAGTTTTATTGTTCAGTTTGTCGTTTTTTTTTATGTTGTCTGTGTTTGTTTGTGTGGTTGTTTATTTGAGAAAACAAAAACAAAAATGTGTAAAATGAGAAGAGAAAAAGAAAAATGGCCTATGACGATAAAGTTGAAAAAAAGAAAATGAAAATATAATCTAGTGTTGGCGACATTGGATCTTGAGTTCTCACTTTTTCTGCACTATAGCCTTGACTGTCGATACTCCTGATAAGTAGAGAAAATTGTGTGGATTTTGTGAGAAGATTAGCTGATTTGATTCTTAACTTTGGTGATACATACTCGAAACTGAGGTAGATTTTTACAAACAAAGAAATGATTTAGGCAACTTTGTTTTTGAGCCTGCAAGCCTTTGATTTGTTAGTCTTTCATTTGTAGCCTTGCGATAAAAAAAAGAAAAATCCAAAACTGAAAGAAGGCCGAAAAGAAAAAGAAAAGCAAAAAATCCAATTGGATGAAAAAGAAAGAAAGAAAAAAAAAACAAGAAAAGATAGAAAAAGATGGAGAAAGTAAGGTGAGGGGAGGCATTAAAAATGGATTGAAATTCGAGTCCAAAAAAAATGCAAAAAGGTGTAGAATGTATGGAGTAGATGAGTCAGACAAATGTCTGACAATGCCCTACAACTGATAAACCTAGCCTACTCAATACCGCAGAAAATTATAAATATTCAATTCCCTTTACTTGAATCCTATATGCTTACATTGAATATCTATACTGGATACTTCTCTACTATAAAAAGTGATTCCTTAATAGAACTACCTGATAAGTCCTGTTGATCTTTGTGAGTAACGGTTGAACTTGGTAGAGAGTGTGTTGAAACTACAGAGCAGGGTTAATGATTCTTTGAGGCTTACTGATTGCATGATTTGATTGAAAGTTAGGTGGGTAGACAAGATTGGCTAATCATACACACACGAGAACTCTTGAGAAAATTAGCTACACATGGATTAATTGCTGAACATGTGAGGCCAGTTGGGTTATTTTAGTTTTACTACTTTCTTGTGTGTTTTTAATTCCTTGCGCGTCTTAGTATTTTGTTTGTTTTGTTTTGTTTTGCTCGTGACTAGCAAAAGTTCAAGTTTGGGGGATTTGATAAGTGCGATTTTTACACTTATATTTTATATGAATTAGCTTGGCTTTTGTTGTGTTTTGAGCGATATTATACATTTCTCTTGTTGTTTGTGTTGTTTGCAGAAATTTGAGTGTTATTCATTTTAGTTGGTCAAAAGAAGTGAAAAAGAAGTGAAAAAGAGTTGAAGAACAAAGAAATAAAAGTTCTCAGATTAGCGCTCCAGCGCTACAAGACAAGCGCTCCAGCGCTACACGGATTCTTCCGAAGGGTGAAAATTTGAGGAAATAGCGCTCCAGCGCTACATATACAGTGCTCCAGCGCTGTTGGACGAAAATGACGGGAGCTCCAGCGCCAATGATTAGCGCTCCAGCGCTACGCAATCCTAAAATTTGGAAAGTTTCTGATCGAGTTTAAGAAAGGATTTTAAGGCTTATTCTGAGAACACGAGGGTTTTGAGGGAGTTTTCAGAGGAGAAGACGACTATTGAGAATTTTTGAAGTGCACAAGAGCTCGAGATTCCGGTACGAAGATTGAAGACGGCGGCATCCGGCGACGGAGAAGCTTCATTCTAATTCGTTCTAGTTTCTCTTTGAACTCTATTTTTCTTAGTTTATGGATTGTTGGAAAAACATGAGTTATTTGATTTTGAATTGCGTTATGAACTAATTTCTTAGTCTATAGGTAGACGGATCTTGACTGAAAACCATGATTGAGATATTTTGATTTATATATTTAAATTTCTTCGCACAATTTATTTGTGTTTTCCTGATCTTAATGCTTTCAATTTACTGGCCATAGATTGAATGATATTTTATTTAGAATCTATCACTTGAGAGAGGAGATTTTGAATACGACATAGGAAAATACATCTATGGTGTTTATACTGTTCGAGAGGCATATACCTCCATAGAAGTCAATAGAAGAATTCTTGTGTTTTTTATCGGATTTAATAATTGAACTTTGATAGAGATATTGAGTTTGTTATTGAATACGAATTTCTGCTTGACACTCGAGAGAGGTAGTAGAAAATAATAGGGATTCTTGACTAATAAACTAAAGAATTAATAATTGAACAATCATTAGAAATAAATTGTGGTGGACTATCAAGTGAAGTCGAACCTCTAGCATTCATCGCTTATTGAATTTTACTCTCGTGAACTCGTGGTTATTTAGTTTTGTTCTTGCAAATTTTAGTTTTATAAAAATCAAACCATTTTCGTAGCTCTACATAGGATTATGATTTTATTAGTTGCAAATATTTGATATAATATCATTTATTCATTCTCCGTGGGATCGACTTGGACTTAATTCCTATATTATAACTTGACATCGTGCGCTTGCGAGCATTAGACGGGCAGTGAGGTGAAGAATTTTAGGGCGCTCGGTCGGTGAAATTGTGCAGACCGAGCGCTGACATCATTTAGACGGGCATAAGTCTGAAGAATATAGGGCGCTCGGTCGGTGAATTTTTGCAGACCGAGCGCCCGCGCGTATTTTTGGAAAAACGTTGTTCCGGGTGTTTTAAAAGAAAAGGACTCTGAGGGCGATATATATAACATCTTTTCAAATGTTTTGAGGGTTGGAAAAACACTGCAAAGAAGGCAGAGGCGGCTCTGAAGATTGAAGTTTCTTCTTCTCGTTGGGAGTTCTTCTTCTTCGATATTTCGGAAATTTTATGTTAAAAACTTTATTAGCTTGAATATTATTATGAGTTGCTAAACTTTATTTTGTTGGAATTTAGGGGATCCTAACCCCGTAATAATGTTTTTGTGATTGAATATTTGGACGAATTGATTGAGTTTTTATGCGAGTATTTGATTTTATCATGTTTTATTATTCTATGTTGAAGAGTAGCTAACTTTAATATAGATTCGTAGATTGTGAATTGTTGTCGAGAGATAGATTCATGATTAGGACAAGTTATAAAATCCATGGACTTAAAATATGCATAGAGATATGAGATTTAGTACATGTTGATAATCATAGACCACCAGGTTGAAAGTTGTAGGAATTCAATGAACGCAAAGCAATCAGTAATGATAAATAATCAAAGAGATTTGATTGTTTCATTAACTTGAATTAGATTGGCATCCACTCGAGAGAGAGTGTCAATATTTAAGGAGTTCTTGTCAAATTTATGAGTGTAAAAGTAATTTCAATCGTCCAAGTTCAATTAGGGGGAAGGTGAACTGAGATTCCAACAAAATTTCCTCATATTATATTTTTCTGCGTTAAGCATTTCTGTGATTTATTTTATTTTCATTTAAGCATCTTTAAATTAAATTCTTTATTTTATAATTTTAGAATAATCAAAAATCAAATTTTCGTTACTTTGGGGTATAGAAATTAAATAATTGAATTATCGTGACGTAGTCCTTGAGGACGATACTCGTACTTAGTACACTTTTCTATAACTTGAGTCGTGCACTTGCGATAATTTTGAGCAGAAAAGAGATATAATTACATTTAATTTAAGTGCTAGCATTTGCTCGATCAGTGTACGAATCTGAAGAAAAAGAAATTTTGGAACAATGTCACTCTTCACCGTATGGTGGTCACTTTGGAACCTCACGAACAGCTGCCAAGGTACTTAAGTCTGGTTTTTATTGGCCAAATTTATTTAAATATAGTTATACCTTGGTAAAATCTTATGATAGATGCCAAAGAATGGGGAATATATCTAGGCGTCATGAATTACCCCTTACAAATATTTTTGAAGTTGAATTATTTTATGTTTGGAGTATTGATTTTATGGGACCATTTCCTATATCCTTTGGTCAATCTTATATTTTATTGGCTGTTGATTATGTTTTGAAATGGGTGGAAGCAATCGCCACCCCCACTAATGATTCTCGTGTAGTGGTGAAGTTTGTGCAGAAAAATATTTTCACGAGGTTTTGAACTCCAAGGGAAATTATCAGTGATGAAGGTATGCATTTTTTAAATAAAATATTTAATTCATTATTGACAAAATATGGTATTAGGCATAAAGTGGCATGTGCATACCATCCACAAACAAATGGGCAAGCTGAAATATCCAACAGGGAAATCAAGAAAATTCTGGAAAAGACTGTCCACACTAACCGGAAGGATTGGGCGATCAAGTTGGATGATGCACTGTGGGCATACCGGACCGCGTTCAAAACTCCTATTGGCATGTCGCCATACAGGTTGGTCTTTGGTAAAGCATGCCATCTGACAGTGGAGTAAGAACATCGAGCATATTGGGCCGTGAAAAATTTGAATTTTGATCTAAAAGCTGATGGAGAAGAGCGACTGTTGCAGTTGAATGAGATAGAATAATTTCGTAATCATTCTTAAGAAAATGCCAAGCTCTACAAAGAACAAACCAAAAAGTGGCATGACAAAATATTGTTGAAAAGAGAATTTGAGCCTAAACAACATGTGTTATTATTTAACTCTCGTCTCAGGTTGTTTCCAGGAAAGTTGAAATTGAGATGGTCTGGCCCGTTCACCGTGGTGAAAGTGCATCCCTATGGTGCCATTGAACTGAGTTGTCATGACGGTCAAACCTTCCAAGTCAATGGGCAGAGGTTGAAACATTATTTTGGCAATGAAGTGCGGAATATGGAGAAAGTGGCATTGATCGAGCCAGTGTAAAAGCACAAGGAAAGTCGGGCTGACGACTATAAACCAAGCGCTTCTTGGGAGGCAACCCATGTTACTGCTTTAAAATTTTTTTTATTTCATTTTATTTAATTTTAATATTATTTTATTTTATTTTATTTTTTATTCTGCATAATTTAATTTATTTTACAATGCTGGAACATCAAATTCATTTAAATTTTTTGGTACAGGGTCCTGCAGAAGCGGCCCAATTCTCATGCATATGCATTAAACTCCAGTGCATTGAAGAACTACTTTCACGCATATGCTGCTCTTTTTCACGCATCTGCGCTAAACTCCAGGGGCTATGAAACTCTTTTAACGCAGAAGTGGCCCAACTCACTCGCATATGAGTTAAACTCCAGTGCATTGAAGAATTCTTTTCGCGCATATGCGGCATAACTCAAAAATCTAAGCCAGTCCATCTATATTACCTTAAAGATACAGGGTTTTATATTTCACGTTATATTCCATCATTCCCTTTTCAAAACCCACATCCTCCAAGGCGTGATCCACTCTTACAAATCTAAAAATTCCAACTGGTGTTCAAGCATCATTCTGGAATCACAGATTTCATATCACTCTTCCCCATTCTTTCTCTACTCGAAGCGGTTCTACAGGAGAAAGGGCTCTAAATCGGTCGATCCAGATACACATAAATTTGGGGATTTCTGTCTTTGTGATACTGCTGGCTTTCTTCAAAGAGGTAATAGGCTTTCCCTCTTGTGATATTCTAATTTATGCTTGGTAAATCAAGGATGAAAGAAGGGTTAGAGATATGTCCACAAGGTGTTTGATGAAGTGTCTAAGGGAGTGTGAGGGTGATGCATTGTTGAAAAGTATATTGTAAACGTGTTGTTGTTGCTTACTGAGTTATTTGGTTGAGTTGAGTTTGATTGAGTTGAGTGCAGAGATGCCGCCAAAAACAAAAGGAAAGGGATCAGTTTCATCCTCTTTGGCACAACCATCTTTTGATAAAAACCGGTTTTGGAATGCTACCGCGGCGGAAAATTTTGTGGACTTGTCGCTCAAAAGTATGCATAAAGAGAGGGGATTTGATATGAGGGACTTAAATGCTACTTCTTTGGTTGAAGCACGATGACGTAATTGGAAAGCATTCGTCAAACAACCTCCCGAAGCTGTCATGTCTATTGTTCGGGAGTTCTATGCAAATCTAATGGTGAAGCATGAGGAATACAAAGTGAGAGTGCGAGGGAAAATGATCGCGTTTGATTATCGAACTATCAACGCCATGTATCAAATGCCAAACATTTAATTCGATGATTATAGGATTTTTACTGAGAATGTGTTTGTAGCTGATGCCGTGCTATAGGCACTTTGCATTGAGGGTGCCGAATGGAAATTGAATAAGAAAGGTGTCCCTGTTACATTGTTCTCCAGATTTCTCAACCGGGACGCCAATAATTGGCATGAGTTTGTCGCAGCATGCATGTTGCCATCGGGCCACACTTTTGAAATCATGGTGGAAAGGGCAAGTTTGGTGTATTGTATAGTCACAGGAAGGACAGTTAATGCAGGTAAAGTGCTTCAAAAATCCATTTATGATGCGAGTCAAAAATCTCCTCTTAGAAAATTAGTCCATGTACCTTTGATTACGGATCTTTGCCGTTATGCTGGAGTGACTTGGGATGCCACTGAGCAACTTCATCCTACTCGTGCTCCTATTGTGCTTGTTGGGCCATTGAAAAGGGAGAAACAGAAGCAGACACAGCAGACCGATATTGCACAGATCCCGCCACAGCCATCTGAGCCTGCTCCTCCACCGACTCTCACTGCTCCAGCACTTCCTTCACATGCTACTCAAGGGAGTGACTATTCTGGCCGCTTCGATGCTTTGGAAAGACAAATGCATGAGCAATGGAAAAGAATGAACAAGCACATGGCATATGTGCATGATTTCAATGCGGCACTCGCTCAGAATTTCCCTCCTACCAATGTGCCATATCCACCGCCACCACCATGGTCGCACAATGACGAGTCGGACGATTATGGTACCGAGTCTTGATGCTCGGTACCAAGAGGTACATGTACCTTGTTTTGTTTATTGTTTTCAATCATTAGGGACAATTATTTGGTTTAAGTTTGGGGGGGGGGGGTGATTTAGTTTTTATGAAAAATGAGTATGTTTGAGTTGAGTTTAGTTTGTATGGAGTTCTAACTTTGTTTTGTTTTGTTTGTCGGGTTGAAGTTCTGTGATTGTTTGTACTTCAAAGTCATGTAAAGAAATGGAATGAATGACCAATGATGAAAATTATTTTTATGAATTACATGAGTATCTGCCTATTGGACAAATTCTGAACTGGAGAAGCTAAATGAATGAATAATTTCCTATATACTCTGTGATGTTCACATGATTTTGAGTTTGAGACATGAAGAATTAGATATGATTGAGGTGTTGTTTTGAAATTTTTGGGCCTAATTTTCATTGATAATATTATATCCCTAGTTGCCCGTTTGAGTTTACACAAAAGTATTTACATTAAGTGCATCTTCTGAAATGTGTAAAAATCATCGTTTACTGTTGTTGATTATTGATTCTTGCACAGATTTAATTCGTATGATTTGAGTGTGGATTGAGATGTTGTCTAGAACTAGTTCGGACACCCTTCGAGGCGAGATACGGGTATACTGTGACTTAGGGATGATTTAGGCAATTTTTCTAAAAATCGTTTGTGCCTTTCAAGCTACCCAATGAATTAATTATCTTTAGTACCTTGTTTGAGCCTAATTTAAAAACGAATGTCATGCGTGAAAACGTGTGATAAACCCCCATTCGACATTGTTTCAATGTCCCATATTTACTACCTAATAACAATCTAAACACTTTTTCCGACCTTAAGGGAGTAAGCCTGAACGAAAAATTTTTATGCTCCTAATTTTAATTGAGAAGATGGAATGAGGTATGGAGAAAAGTAAAAAAGACGAAGGTAGTTTTGAAAACAAAAAGAAGAAAAAAATGTTGTTGAAAAGAGAAAAGGGTGAAAAACGAGAATGAAAACAGTGGTACAGCGAAGTTGATGAAGATTGAGAATGAAAAGGAGTTGCAATTCATTGGTTGATCATAGCTTACTCCCTTCTTTGAACTGTTTTCCGTCATTTGTTGCCATGAGCTCGGCCTGACATTACAAGCTGATTAAGTCCTATTGACCGAGTTACAGTCGCTTAATATACTAGTGGAGAAAGGGTGCGAGAACTTAGCTTATGGACAGTCGAGAGACACTTTCTTTGATTATGAATTTTTAATCAAAACACGCACACACTATTCTTCTTTGCATTAAACCGATTCTGAGTGTTTTGATTGAGACTTGACTTCTCTTTGAACCTGTACTACTTAAAAAGTTTTCATGATCTATGGCTGTGTGAATTGAATTTGAATGAAGGTGTTTTGAAATGTGAGTTGCGGGAATTGTGAGTTTATGCGATTGACTAGTTAAATGATTAATTTTTCAGTGTTGAATGGGTTGGATGAAATTGGATTTAAATATTTTTGAACTACTTCTGAGGTCATTTGTTTCAAAGTATTCTGTGACTTTGATTGACTGAGTTGTTGGTTGTTGTTATGTTAAGTTTTGGTGTTGGTTTTGATTAATTGTGCTCGGGACTAGCAAAAGATCAAGTTTGGGGGAATTTGATAAGTGCATTTTATGCACTTAATTTGGTTATGATTTTAATTGAATTTTGCGTTGTTCGAGAAATTTTATGCGGTTTCGTTGTTGTTTATGTTTATGTAGGGAGATTTATGAATGGGTAAATTTAGAGACAAAAAGAAGATGAATTTGGTAGCTCTTAGTCGTGTCGCGCCCAAATTAACCCAACTCAGATTAACTAAATAAACATGTAGTATCGAGAGTAGGGATCGTTCCCAAAGGGAAAGTGAAATTTATTTGTGTTCTTAAAAATACTGGAAATAAATAAAAAGGGATTTGGAATTTAAATCAATTAACATGCAAGATTAAATTAAACTAGAGAAATCAATTAAAAACAAGCCTGGGTATCGGTCGACTACACCCTTGAAATCATTCACTCGATCATCGATTCTCTAAAAATAATTAATTCTCATTGAATATTTACCATTGAAAATCTAATTCATGTTCCACCTTAATCTTAGTTAATTAGACACCAACGTTCTAGATTAACCCTTACCAATAAATCAACCCAAATACCAGCGATCTAAATTTAAATCTAAGGTAGCATTCATATGAGTGAAACTGATGAATCTAGACAACCCATGCACCAACGGATGTATTTAGCCTAGTCAATTGTTGTTCCTACGATTTAAAAAATTCAACAGCAGAAAATATTAAACGCTGTTTCTTCACAAATTAGATGAATCAAATAATTACGGATTTGAATTCTAATTTAGCGATAGATTGTACGAAAGAATTATCAAGTGATCAATCCAATAATCAAACAAACAAGCATGAAATAAATCAGAGCAACTCTTGATACTCGATAAAAATCAAACATTGAAAATCAAAATCTCACAAAGTAAATAAAATCAAGGGTTTCGTCTTCCTTAACCAAGTACAAAAACTAAATGAATTAAAACTAAGAACAAGAAAGATAAAACCTAGCCGCCAGATGTTTCTTCTCTCTCGCCGCCCAAAATATATTCAGAATGATTCCTCAGACTCTAAAATTTGAGATATATATTTTAATTAAGTCTAGAGTCCTTAAAAATAAAAATTCCTAATTTACAGACTTTTTTCCCGAACAGCCTGTGTCGCTCGATCGATCGGTAAGATGTTGAAGATCGAGCGAGCCCAAAATCTTAATCCTACTGTTTTCACAATTTTTTGGCACCACTCGATTGGTAAAGATTGACCGATCGAGCGACCTCTTTTATCTCGCAAATCTCTCGCACATCTCAGCAGCGCAGATGATCATCTTTCTTGTGCAAACAAGTTGTGCGTTTGCACAAGAAGTAGTGCAAAAAAATCTTTCTTGTGCAAACAAGTTGTGAGTTTGCACAAGAAGTAGTGCAAACAACAATCCTCCAAGCGCAAATGCGCATGATTCCTCTGTTCTGCACTTCCCTTGCGCTAATAACATGCGCAAACGCTCTTCTTGGTTCAGCCATGCAAGCACAATCGCGCGTCTTCTTCATGACATTCCTTTTCCTTATTCTTTTCTACGCAGCAGCACATTATCATGGCGCAGATGACTTCAATTATTCCAGCCGAAATGTTACATCCTACACAATAAAATCGGGAGTATGTTATGAAGACAAGATAAATGAAATACGAACAAAATGCTAATTTACAACATATAAATGCATGCAAAAACAACAACAAAACGATATTAAAATAAGCAACACAAACATGACTATCAAATAACACCACACTTAATCCTTGCTCTCCCTTGAGCAAGTATGCAAAAGCAAAATGAAAACACAACAAAAACATAAGCAAGGATGAATCATACACAACATAGCCTCAGAGAAGTTTTCCTACAAAAAAAAAAATCACAACGACTCTCGATTATCAATGATACACCTTCAGTCAAATGCGAATGTGCGTGTGTGACATGTTACCCCAGCTACATGCAACTTCAAAAGACAAAGCTTCAAGACTGTTTGCCGACCTAAGACAATTCAGTGCAAGTCTCACAATCAAGAACTCTCCTCTCAACAATATATCAACACAACACAACTCTCTTCAGATATAATTACGCACCATCGGATTTTGCATCCAACAATTTTAAAGTCCCAATAATTACTCGCATACTTAGCTATAACTAGATAGGATTTGAATTTCAATCCCGTTGTCTATAGCCCGGATGGAACTACAATCCCATTAGGTCCACAAATTTAGCTATGAAACAATGAATAGAATTTCATTCACATTCCAAACCCGGATGGAACTATTATTTTAAAAAAAAAACAAAAGTTTAACCCCATTTTATCCGCATACTTAGCCACAAACAAGACAAATCGGATTTCAAACATCTTGCTCACAACCCGGATGGAGCTAATTTTTCATCAATGCTTTATAAAAAAATTCAAAAGGTGCGCCCATGAGTGTATATGTCATATCAAAGAAATTATCAAGACTCAAGAACTATCATGTTCCACAAACACCTATTGTCGTGCAATGGTCCAACAGACATCCACATTATTTAATACATCACTAAACATCACTAGTTAAACATGCGTGCTTAAAATATTCAACAATCAACCTATGGTTTCTCATATCCAATCAAGATTAAAATTTTTCAAAAATTTCATTTTTCATTTTTTTCACTTTCATCATTATAGGCTAACAATCATCATCCTGCTTATGCATACGAAACAAACAAAAAAAAAATAAATGCAATGAATGTAATGAATGCACCCCCCACACTTAAATGAAGCATTGCCCTCAATGCATCAAAACACAAAACACAAACAAACAACTAAACACAATGCAATGCAAAATGTAAAACAAAACTCCCCTTGTTTAAGTGTTGGCACTGTCCTCTTCAACATTTGACAGCATCACGAAAAAATCATGTTGAAACTTTGACTGCGGAGGTGGCGGCATTCGGTTTCTGAAAACAACAAAAACAAAACTCAAAAACAAAATGAAAGATAAAAACTAACTAAAAGAAAAGAACACTGGGTTGCCTCCCAATTAGCGCCTCTTTTTCAGTTTTTAGCTTGACCCTCAGAAGCACTCCTCAAAGAGCGGCTGACGCCAAAAGTAAGTGTCATATGACACCACAAATGGGTTTTTGTTCCATGTGCCCTCAAGCTTGGCTAGATGTAAACAGTTAAAGCTCGTCACCTCAGAAACACTCCATAGCGGACGGTAAACATTGAAGAGAACATCTCGGTGGGCTCTTGGAAGCCAACATCTTTTGAAACTGGTACTGATGGAAAACAAGGATTTTGGGGATGTGTGTATAATAATACTATCGATGAGCTCAAATCGATAGACTCTTGAGTTCCGTCATCCTCAAACTCGAGTGGAAAAATATTTCCATCATACCCTATTTCTTCCATAACATCTTCCGACTGCGGTTCAATAAAAAGAGAAGACTCAAACGCCTCTAAATCTTCAGCATGATTTGATTAATTACCACTCCCAATCCTGGTTCTCTGAGTGATAATCATCGAACCAAATCGGGTTGGTCACTGCTTGAGTATCTTGCTTCACTTTCTGTTCTTGGTGTTCATGGAGGATTGATCTCTTCATATTCTCTATGTGCTCCACAAGGTGACATCTAGAATTTTTTAGATATTCTATAGCTTCCTCAGTTGATGCCACAAGCTTGCTCATAATATCCTCTAGCGGATGTAAGACCCATTTAGAACAACTTCCCTCCTCCTTTTAAGAACGAATGGATGGTTTGTAAAATCCGGGTGTGTAAGATCCCAATACCGATAATAGTCAAATTCTGTCATATCATCCAACAGATGCATCAAACTATCATCATCTCGGGAAAATAATGAACGGGTACCGGCTGCGAAAGCTCCTTCAATTACCCATCTTCTGTTGGGTAACTGGCGTTCAGATCAATCACGATTGATACCCGGTGCAGCGGAAGTTTAAAATTTTATTATGGAACAATTCCATAGTGTGGGTATCAACCGTTTAACGATTAAATTATTTGTGTGTAAAATTAAATAACTATTATTAAATTTTACCTTCAATCTCGAAGCGAGATTATTGGACACCACACAGATTTCTCTGCGCTTCTTGTATCTCCCTGGAACTGATGAACAAGCTTTCCTTCAATCAGGTCCACGAATGGAGGTTTAATCCCTCTGATAGATTGCACTAGAAAATCTATCCGAAGTTTTCTGCGAAGAGAATAACGAATTTGATTCGCTAATCCTGTCTGCAATTCAAAATCACAGACCGGAAAATCTCTGACAGAGAGAGGGAGGGGCGGCCGAATTTCTAGAGAGAGCTAGGGTTTTTTTTCGAAAACTGTCTCTCAAAATTATGACCAACTGTGTTTAATTTCTGTACTGCAATAACTTATTTATAATGCAGGCCACTAACACCTTAGGGCCCATTAGTCATAAGTTGAGGCCCGACAAGCAAAGCCCGCATGTTCAGAAATTAATATAAAATTCATCGTGACTCCGATTGATAAACCGATTTTACCAATGTGCACAGAAACCATTTCTGCACATTTTAAAGTCAAGATAAATTTTCCTGAATCCGAATTCAGTGGTTTCCAAAAATGTACATCCCTATGTCATTTTAGGAAATCCTACTCCCTTACTCTTATTTAAGAAGTCCAACTTCTTTATTCATTAAATTTAACTCTTTAAATTTAACTATCTCAACGGGGATTAAAACTCCATTACACTGTGTGACCCTCAATGGTTCAGGGATACAGCTAGCCGTGGGCTCACAACTCCTTGTGACTCGGAACAACGATTTCCGACTTGCCCAACGAATCATGGTAAAGCGCCTAGCAACATCGCCCCATGATTCCCTAGGTATCACTGATAGTGCCTACAAGAACCAGTAGATTTTGGTTAGCGTACAGTACGGTCCCTTCATCCATATATCCCGATCGAATCAACAACCATTGGTATATCGAGAGTCGCTCAAGATTCGATAACTATGCAATACATCTTGAAGATCAAATTAGTGACATCGCATGTGCTACTAAGAAACCATTTCTTAAATCACATCAAGTACTCTGGCCAGAGATTCGTCACAATATCTCCTCAGATCGCATTGGATATCCACACTCGCAAGTATGTGGTGAATCCTTGACAACAATGCATCGACTCCTATATGTGTTGTAACTGTACCCAATCCCGACACCTGATGACCCCCATAGAGTCGGTAAACGAGTCAAAGCACAGTACTAGCATATAGAGTCTCCATGATGTTTCAAGTAGTAAGGACTAATGGTGTACAACCAAAACCGCGGACTTTATCCACTCGATAAGTGATAACCACTTGGAAAGTCCGGATAGGGTAGTTCGATTATTCATCCTATGAATATCCATTTGCATGCTTCGAACATCTCCATGTTCCCTACCAATGAAACGTGGTACTCCGCATCGCAAAGCTAGTCTCAAACTCGAGCGATCCTTATCCTTATTATCGGACGGCTCAATCGACTAGGAACAGTTTAGAATATACAGTGACTATAAGATGTATTTCATGATAGACATCCCCATGTTCTACCACATCTTACATACACTATAGTATATTCAAGGTCTTTATCAAAACAACAATAGTATATCATAATATAACAATATGAAGAAAGATAAAGTCATTGCCATTAATAAAAGTGTAAATTACATTAAACAAAAGATCGTTTGTACAAAGAGTCATCAAAGCCCATAGCCACAAGTTGGCTCACTGGGCACCCACTCTTTCAATCTCCCACTTGCCCTATAGCCAACTAGTCATACTACGTAGACCCATTGCTTCGCGATGTTTGTCAAACAATGGTCCTGGCAAGGGCTTAGTAAGCGGATCAGCGATATTGTCTGCAGAGGCCACTCGTTCGACAGTGATGTCTCCTCTTTCCACAATCTCCCGGATGATGTGGTATTTCCTCAGTACGTGATTCTTAGTCCTTCGTAAGTACTTAAGAATGTCCTTCACGGCTTTCCAATGCATTTGACCAGGATTAGCCTGATATCTGCTCGTGACACTCAGAGCAAATGCTACATCCGGTCTGGTAGATATCATCCCATACATGATACTACCTATAGCTGACGCATATGGTACATATGTCATATTCTCTATCTCTGCATCAGTCTTGGGACACATAGACTTGGATAGAGAAACTCCATGACACATGGGTAGATGTCCTCTCTTGGACCCATCCATTGAAAACCGTTTCAATATGGTGTCAATGTAGGTTGATTGAGTGAGTCCTATCATTCTCTTAGATCTATCTCTATAGATCTGTATCCCAAGAATATAGGATGCCTCACCCAAATCCTTCATCGAAAATCTACCTGATAACCATATCTTTGTTGACTGCAACATCCCTACATCATTTCCAATGAGTAGGATGTCATCAACATAAAGTACTAAGAATGTCACAGCATCCTTAACTACTTTCTTGTACACGCATGGTTCCTCCGGATTCTTGATGAAACCAAAATCTTTTATTGTTTCATCAAATTTTTGGTTCCAACTTCTTGATGCTTGTTTTAGACCATAAATTGATCTCTGAAGCTTGCATACCTTATGCTCGCTTCCCATGGATGTGAACCCCTCAGGCTGCTTCATATAGATTTCTTCCTTAATGTCTCCATTAAGAAAAGCAGTCTTCACATCCATTTGCCATATCTCATAGTCATACCATGCAGCTATGGCAATAAGGATTCTTATGGACTTGAACATTGCAACTGGTGAAAAGGTTTCATCATAGTCAACTCCTTGTCTTTGAGTGTAACCTTTCGCCACCAATCGCGCCTTGTAGGTCAATACCTTACCATCAGGCCCAAGCTTTCTCTTGTAGATCCATTTACACCCTATTGGAACAATTCCATCAGGAGGATCTACTAAAGACCAAACTTGGTTTGTATGCATTGAATCCAATTCAGACTGCATAGCTTCAAGCCATAAATTTGAATCCGCATCAGAAATTGCTTCCTTGAAGTTTCTTGGATCACATCCAATGTCGGGTTCATCTTGATCCCCTTCAAGAAGAAGACCATATCGAACAGGAGGTCTAGAAGTCCTCTCGGATCTTCTAGGTTCAGGCGTGTCCAGTAATGGTTCCTGAGGCGTAGGATCGTTATTTTGTATTTCGGGTTCTTCTCGAACTTCTTCGAGTTCCATCATCTCGCCTTTCTTATCCAATAAGAACTCCTTCTCCAAGAAGGTGGCATTCCTAGAAACAGACACCTTTGTTTTAGCAGGATAATAGAAATAATATCCGATTGAATTCTTCGGATACCCTACAAAATAACATAAGCTGGATCGACTATCCAACTTATCTCCCACTGTCTGCTTCACGTAAGCAGGACATCCCCAAATCCTTAAGTACGAATACTTAGGAGCTTTGCCATTCCATAATTCGTATGGTGTTTTGTCCACTGCTTTAGTGTGGACGTTGTTCAACAACAATACCGCCGTTTCAAGCGCATAGCCCCAAAACGAAGGTGGAAGCTCAGTGAAGCTCATCATGGATCGAACCATGTCCAACAAAGTTCGATTACGACGCTCCGATACACCATTAAGCTGTGGTGTCATAGGAGGAGTCCACTGAGAGAGAATCCCATTCTCTTTTAGATAGTCCAAAAAATCGGTACTTAAGTATTCTCCACCTCGATCCGATCTAAGTGCTTTAATACTTTTACCTAGCTTGTTTTCTACTTCAGTCTTGAATTCTTTGAACTTTTCAAATGCTTCAGACTTATATTTCATTAAATATAAATACCCATACCTTGAATAATCATCAGTAAAGGTAATGAAATAGGTGTGGCCATGTTGAGTCCCAACTCTAAATGGACCACAAACATCTGTATGGATCAAATCCAACAGATTTTGACTACGCTCAGGTTTCCCCTTAAAAGGAGATTTAGTCATTTTCCCTTTTAGGCAGGATTCACAAGTAGGTAGAGAGTTAATATCAGACATATCAAACATGCCCTCTCCAAATAGCTTGTTCATCCTCCTTGAGGAAATATGACCTAGTCTAGCGTGCCAAAGGTTTGCCGGGTTTTGACTATCGATTTTCCTTTTGTTTGTTGTCGCCGGTTTATCAACATAATTTATTGGAACGTCTTTTAGTTTTAAGTTGTATAGATCGTTTTCAAGTTGTCCATTTCCAATCAAACATTCATTCTTGTAAATATTGCAAATCCCATTCACAAAATTGCAAGAATAACCATCTCTATCTAGCATAGAAACAGAAATAATGTTTTTAATTAAATCCGGAACAAATAAAACATCTCTTAAAAATAACTTAAAACCGTTCTGCAAAATTAAACAAACATCTCCAATGGTTGTAGCTTCAACTCTGAAACCATTCCCGAGCCTCAGCTGGGTCTCACCCATTCTAAGCCTGCGACTTCTTGTCATCACCTGCAAATCATTGCAAATGTGAGATCCACATCCGATATCCAATACCCAAGAAGTAGTATTAAGTGAAATGTTTATTTCAATATAGAACATACCCTTTGCAGTTCCCAACTGCTCTAGATATTCCTTGCAGTTGCGCTTCCAATGACCGGGCTTCTTGCAGTAATGGCAAACATCCTTGGATTTTCCATTGTTTGAAGCCTTTGTCTTGTGCTTCTTCTCGGGTTCGACTTTCTTGGGTGGGGCAGAACGTTTCTTACCCTTCGTACTTGGCCCCTTCTTAGCAGAAGATGAGGAGCCCACCAAGAAAGCTGGTTTATCCTTCTTTAGTGTGGATTCATATGTCACAAGCATATTGACCATCTCTTCAAGGGTGGCCTCTATCTTGTTCATATTAAAATTTACCACAAATCCGTCAAACGAAGAAGGAAGAGACAGAAGCAGTAAATCTACGTTGAGTTCATGCTCCAACACCAAATCAAGAGTTGCTAACTTCTATATGAGCCAAATCACTCGTACCCCATGATCACGGACCGAAGTCCCTTCACGCATGCGACACGTCATTAGCTCCTTAACAGTAGCGAACCTTTCAGCCCTCGATTGAGCCCCAAAAAGTTCCTTGAGTTGCGCGTGAATGTCAGCAGCATTCACGGTGTCCTCAAATCGCCTCTGGAGTTCATCAGACATCGAGGCTTGCATATAGCATTTGGTCTTGATGTCATGGTCCCACCATGCATCAAGTTTGGCCAATTCCTCCGGACTTACGTCAGCTGGTGCTTCCTTCGGAGGTGATTTCTCTAACACGTAGAGCATCTTCTCCGAAGTCAAGACAATCTTCAACTTCCGGAACCATTCCGTATAGTTTCCGCCAGTCAACTTGTTTTGTTCGAGGATCGAGAATAATGGATTACGCGAATTCATTGTATGGAATACTGAAAAGAAAAACAGACATATATCAATGATTGTTTAAGCAATTTACTAAGACATAAAATAGGAGAATTTAATTTTATGAATCTCACTCCCACTATTTTAACGATTTCACTACCCTCTAGTGAAAACGGGAAACTTTTTCCTTAGTGAGAACATGGAGTCCAATTGACAAACTTATGGTCCCGAATAATATCAGCCAACCATAATTCTCAAAAGGTAGAGCCCAATTGCTTCCAAAGCAACCCCCATGTATTTACCTCATGTCCAATAAGGGCCCAATAATATGACGCCGTTTATAGTGACATGTCAAGATGACCCATCAATATTAAGTTGTGATGGACGGTCGCCATGTGGATCCCCCAATAATATGAGCCGATCCCATGGGAGTTCCACCCAACTTACAACATGTGTCGATCCAATGTACAGCTTTCCGACGGACGGGCCCCCCCAATAATATGAGCCGGACCGTATCCGCGGGTAGCATCACATACATTGACCGTTGATGGAAGGTAGGAACATTTAAACAAATTTAAATTTCCTTTATTTATCTTGATATCAATTTTAAATCATATTTAAAATGAGGGATTTTTAATTATGAAAATTTGTCTCATCATTTTTCAATTTATTGTATGCTTGCCGGATTCATACAATTATGTCTAAAACATGCATACAATCATAATATCATATATTATATATAGGATGATCGATTCCATTTCTAATTGACTCGTGGTTGCCAATCACGAGTCTTAGTCCAATACTAGGTAATATGCAGTATGCAATGCAATCCTATTACATTAGCTTCCAATTTACATTTCTTCGTCTTTATTGTCTGCTGGGCCCACCATCTTCAAATCTTGATCTCCCACTAAATCTAATGTATTTACAATAAATAGCAATGACAAGTAGGGGATACATTTTAGGGGTGGGAACGGGCCATAAACCAAGCCCACTTTTATTACATATGACATTCATATTGGGCCATAAACCAGGCCCATTAATAAAACCAACAACAATAAAACAAATGTAAATTCCTAACATACACCTACAAAATTGGTCATGGCAATTGATCATCCTTATCCAATAACATTTAATTCAAAATTAATTTATTGGATATCATGCATATGGCAATTTAAATTTAAACAGGATAAAATCATATTTTATATATAAAATCATATTTTACATATAAAATCATATTTTACCTTTTATTAAATAAAATCATATTTTATCTACAGAATCTAATTTTATAGATAAAATCATATTTTACTTAATATATACATAAGATCAAATCTTATCATCAATTGTACCAAAAATAATTGATTTCAAAATTCAATTTAAGGATAAAATATTAAAGTTTTCCAAAAATTCAAATTTATCCAAAAATCAATTTTAAAATTTTCGGACTCGAACAATTCGATCCGATGCCTCGTGAACCAATCAAAAACAATTTTTGACCGGACCAAAAATAAAATTTTAACACATTAAAATTAATTTAAATAAAAAAAAATAATTTTTTTTCCCGAGGGCCGCCCGGGACACTCCCGGGCCGGCCCGCACCCGTGGGCGCGGGCCGGGGCAGCCCGGCTGCCCCTTTAGGGCAGCGACAATCGCTGCCCTGGCGGCGCCTGGCGCCGCCCAGGCGCTGCCCTGGGCGGCGCCGTGCGCCGCCCTGGGCAGCGCCGTGCGCCGCCCTGCGCAGCGCTCTGCGCTGGGCAGCGCTGAGCGCCGCCCCTGGGCGGCGACGTGCGCCGCCTTGGGCGGCGCTGTGCGCCCCCTTTGGGCGGCGCCGTGCGCCGCCCGGGGCAGCGACCGTCGCTGCCCCACCGGGCAGCGATCCAATCGCTGCCCAGGTTTTGCCCGAAATAAAAATTTTTTTTTATTTAAAATATTTATTTTGTTTTAAAAAACCAAGACTCAAAAATTTTTGTACAATCGATTAATTTAATCGTTTGATCTGAGCAACCTGGCTCTGATACCACTGTTGGGTAACTGGCGTTCAGATCAATCACGATTGATACCCGGTGCAGCGGAAGTTTAAAATTTTATTATGGAACAATTCCATAGTGTGGGTATCAACCGTTTAACGATTAAATTATTTGTGTGTGTAAAATTAAATAACTATTATTAAATTTTACCTTCAATCTCGAAGCGAGATTATTGGACACCACACAGATTTCTCTGCGCTTCTTGTATCTCCCTGGAACTGATGAACAAGCTTTCCTTCAATCAGGTCCACGAATGGAGGTTTAATCCCTCTGATAGATTGCACTAGAAAATCTATCAGAAGTTTTCTGCGAAGAGAATAACGAATTTGATTCGCTAATCCTGTCTGCAATTCAAAATCACAGACCGGAAAATCTTTGACAGAGAGAGGGAGGGGCGGCCGAATTTCTAGAGAGAGCTAGGGTTTTTTTTCGAAAACTGTCTCTCAAAATTATGACCAACTGTGTTTAATTTCTGTACTGCAATAACTTATTTATAATGCAGGCCACTAACACCTTAGGGCCCATTAGTCATAAGTTGAGGCCCGACAAGCAAAGCCCGCATGTTCAGAAATTAATATAAAATTCATCGTGACTCCGATTGATAAACCGATTTTACCAATGTGCACAGAAACCATTTCTGCACATTTTAAAGTCAAGATAAATTTTCCTGAATTCGAATTCAGTGGTTTCCAAAAATGTACATCCCTATGTCATTTTAGGAAATCCTACTCCCTTACTCTTATTTAAGAAGTCCAACTTCTTTATTCATTAAATTTAACTCTTTAAATTTAACTATCTCAACGGGGATTAAAACTCCATTACACTGTGTGACCCTCAATGGTTCAGGGATACAGCTAGCCGTGGGCTCACAACTCCTTGTGACTCGGAACAACGATTTCCGACTTGCCCAACGAATCATGGTAAAGCGCCTAGCAACATCGCCCCATGATTCCCTAGGTATCACTGATAGTGCCTACAAGAACCAGTAGATTTTGGTTAGCGTACAGTACGGTCCCTTCATCCATATATCCCGATCGAATCAACAACCATTGGTATATCGAGAGTCGCTCAAGATTCGATAACTATGCAATACATCTTGAAGATCAAATTAGTGACATCGCATGTGCTACTAAGAAACCATTTCTTAAATCACATCAAGTACTCTGGCCAGAGATTCGTCACACTAATATCTCCTCAGATCGCATAGGATATCCACACTCGCAAGTATGTGGTGAATCCTTGACAACAATGCATCGACTCCTATATGTGTTGTAACTGTACCCAATCCCGACACCTGATGACCCCCATAGAGTCGGTAAACGAGTCAAAGCACAGTACTAGCATATAGAGTCTCCATGATGTTTCAAGTAGTAAGGACTAATGGTGTACAACCAAAACCGCGGACTTTATCCACTCGATAAGTGATAACCACTTGGAAAGTCCGGATAGGGTAGTTCGATTATTCATCCTATGAATATCCATTTGCATGCTTCGAACATCTCCATGTTCCCTACCAATGAAACGTGGTACTCCGCATCGCAAAGCTAGTCTCAAACTCGAGCGATCCTTATCCTTATTATCGGACGGCTCAATCGACTAGGAACAGTTTAGAATATACAGTGACTATAAGATGTATTTCATGATAGACATCCCCATGTTCTACCACATCTTACATACACTATAGTATATTCAAGGTCTTTATCAAAACAACAATAGTATATCATAATATAACAATATGAAGAAAGATAAAGTCATTGCCATTAATAAAAGTGTAAATTACATTAAACAAAAGATCGTTTGTACAAAGAGTCATCAAAGCCCATAGCCACAAGTTGGCTCACTGGGCACCCACTCTTTCATCTTCTTGTCACTGCATCCAAACCATCAAGAAAAAATGTAAGGGGAGAACAGTTAGAAAAATCATGAAACCGGAAGATGGTCGCTAAATCCTTGAATCTCTCCCATGCTGCGTATAAAGGCTCTCCGTGTTGCTGGATAAAACTTGTGAATATTTGTCGATTTACATCTCAAAGTATTACACCACAAAAATTCTTGCAAAAACAGAAAAAAAAAACGGTGAAAGAAAATAATAATAATAATAAAAACAAAAACACAAAATAAATTAAACACCTTCCCTGGCAACGACGCCAAAATTTGGTAGTGCTTAGTCGTGTCGCGCCCAAATTAACCCAACTCAGATTAACTAAATAAACATGTAGTAGCGAGAGTAGGGATCGTTCCCACGAGGATAGTGAAATTTATTTGTGTTCTTAAAAATACTGGAAATAAATAAAAGGGGATTTGGAATTTAAATCAATTAACATGCAAGATTAAATTAAAATAGAGAAATCAATTAAAAACAAGCTTTGGTATCGGTCGACTATACCCTTGAAATCATTCACTCGATCATCGATTCTCTAAAAATAATTAATTCTCATTGAATAGTCACCATTGAAAATCTAATTCCTGTTCCACCTTAATCTTAATTAATTAGACACCAGCGTTCTAAATTAACCCTTACCAATAAATCAACCCAAATACCAGCGATCTAGATTAAAATCTAATGTAGCATTCATATGAGTGAAACTGATGAATCTAGACAACACATGCACCAGCGGATGTATTTAGCCTAGTCAATTGTTGTTCCTGCTATTTAACAAATTCAACAGCAGAAATTATTAAACGCAGTTTCTTCACAAATTAGATGAATCAAATAATTACGGATTTGAATTCTAATTTAGCGATAGATTGTACGAAAGAATTATCAGGTGATCAATCCAATAATTAAACACACAAACATGAAATAAATCAGAAAAACTCTTGATACTCGATAAAAATTAAACATTGAAAATCAAAATCTCACAAAGTAAATAAAATAAAGGGTTTCGTCTTCCTTAACCAAGTACAAAAATTAAATGAATTAAAACTAAGAACAAGAAAGATAAAACCTAGCCGCCAGATGTTTCTTCTCTCTCGCCGCCCAAAATATATTCAAAATGATTCCTCAGACTCTAAAATTCGAGATATATATTTTAATTAAGGCTAGAGTCCTTAAAAATAAAAATTCCTAATTTACAGACTTTTTTCCCGAACAGCCCGTCTCGCTCGATCGATCGGTAAGATGTTGAAGATCGAGCGAGCCCAAAATCTTAATCCTACTGTTTTCACAATTTTTTGGCACCGCTTGATCGGTAAAAATTGACCGATCGAGCGGCCTCTTTTATCTCAAAAATCTCTCGCACATCTCAGCAGCGCATATGATCATCTTTCTTGTGCAAACAAGTTGTGCGTTTGCACAAGAAGTAGTGCAAACAAATCTTTCTTGTGCAAACAAGTTGTGCGTTTGCACAAGAAGTAGTGCAAACAACAATCCTCAAAGCGCAAATGTGCATGATTCCTCTATTTTGTGCTTCCCTTGCGCTAATAACATGCGCAAACGCGCTTCTTGGTTCAGCCATGCAAGCACAATCACAAGTCTTCTTCATGTCATTCCTTTTCCTTATTCTTTTCTACGCAGCAACACATTATCATGGCGCAGATGACTTCAATTATTCCAGCCAAAATGTTACATCCTGCACAATAAAATCGGGAGTATGTTATGAAGACAAGATAAATGAAATACGAAAAAATGCTAAATTACAACATATAAATGCATGCAAAACAACAACAAAACGATATTAAAATAAACAACACAAACATGACTATCAGAATTTATAGGGAAGAACCGCATATGCCAGATAATTCCACGCAGAAGCGGAGAATGGCAGAGATTTGAAGGAATTGAAGAATCATGTTTGCGCATATGCATGAGATTTTGGTGCAGAAGCATAAAAGGTTTGAGAACAAGTGTCACCGCATATGCGGCCGAATCCACGCATCTGCGTGAGAAGCCAGGAAATTGAGAAAACAAAGTCATGCATATGCGACAAAAATGATGCAGAAGCGATAACAACCAGAGATTTGAAGAAGCCACGGCCGCATCTGCGGGTAAAGTTCACGCATCTACGTGATGTTCCAGAAGTTTAGAAACGAACAAAGTCACGCATATGCGGCCTATTTTAGTGCATCTGCGGAACCTAGAAGATTTTGCATATCTGCGAAATAGGGAATTAGATCAGATATTTTTGGAAAATAATTGTGGGCTTTTCTTTGGGCTTAGAAGCAAGATATAAAAGGAGGAAATTTTCAGAGACACCGAGATATTCAGAATTTTTCAGGGAACGAGTCGGCTTTGGAATACTTGGAGAACAAGAGCTCGAGAACTCGGTACGAAGATGGAAGACTGCGGCATCCGGCGACGGAAAAGCTTAATTCTACTTCGTTCTAGTTTTCCTTTGAACTCTATTTTTCTAGTTTGATGGATTGTTGGAAGAACAAGTTTTATTTGATTTTTAATTGCGTTATGAACTAATTTCTTAGTCTAAAGGTAGACGGATCTTGACTGGAAACCATGATTGAGATATTTTGATTTATATATTTGAATTCTTCGCACAATTTATTTGAGTTTTCCTGATTTTAATGCTTTCAATTTAATGACCATAGATTGAATGATAATTGATTTAGAATATATCACTCGAGAGAGGAGATTTTGAATACAACATAGGAAAATACATTTTTGGTGTTTATATTGTTTGAGAGGCATATAACTCCATAGAAGTCATAGAAGAATTCTTGTGCTATTTATCGGATTTAATAATTGAACTTTGATAGAGATATTGAGTTTGTTATTGAATACAAATTTTTGCTTGACACTCGAGAGAGGTAGTAGAAAATAATAGGAATTCTTGGCTAATACATTAGAAGAATTTAGAATTGAACAATCATTAGAAATAAATTGTGGTGGACAGTCAAGTGAAGTCGAACCTCTAGCATTCATCGCTTATTGAATTTTCATCTAACTCGTGGTTATTTAGTTTTGTTTCTTGCAAATTTTAGTTTAAAAAAATCAAACCATTTTCGTAGCTCTACATAGAATTAGGATTTTATTAGTCGCAAATATTTATTATAATATCATTTATTCATTCTCCGTGGGATCGACTTGGACTTAATTCATATATTATAATTTGACATCGTGCGCTTGCGAGCGAAAATTACGCAACAACACTAATACACAAATAGGCAAAAGAGAAGAGATACATGGTTGAAGCTACACGTAAAAATGAGATATTCAAGGCAACGAAGGCGGCTAATACATGCATATCGTGCAACCAAGCAGATTCCTTAGAAATATTTTTGATGCTTTCAAGGTCAAGTGTCTTGTGTTTAACAAAGGATGAACTGTTGGAACACGTTTTCAGATCATAGATCTGATACCCGGTGCAGCGAAAGTTTAAAAATTTTTATATGGAACGATTCCATATCATGGGTATCAAATCCTAACGATTAAATTATGCAAGTAAAATAATAATAACAATTAATATTTTTTACCTCTTCGAGCTATGGCTTGATTATGGACTCCAACAGATTAATCTGATCTTGTTGTAAATCCCAGGAACTGATGACTTGCTCGATCAATCTCCGGAATTAGGTTCACGAACAGAAAACTAAAACCCTCTGATTGATTGCACTAGATATCAATCAGATGTTTATCGAAGAGATTAAACAGATTTGATCTGTCAATTCAGAATGTAATTTTTCATAAAAATCACAAACTGAATTCTCTCAAAAAGGAGTAGAGGAATTCGAAAATTCCCCTTGGAATAATATGTGTGATTTTTGAAAATTGCAAGATTGAATTCCTTAGTATTTTCTAAAACTACACACATATATATATATATAATTTCTAGACTAGATTAAGTTATAAGTCTATTAGGACACTAACTCTTTAGGGCCCATAATCCATAACTTAAGCTCAACAAGCCAAGCCTGTTATTATAGAAATTAATATAAAATTCATCATAACTCCGATTGATAAACTGATTTTACCAATGTGCACAGAAACCATTTCTGCACCTTTTAAAGTCAATATAATTTTTCTGAATCCGAATTCAGTGATTTCCAAAAATGCCCATCCCTATGTCATTTTAGAAAATTTCACTCCTTTTAGTTTAGAAGTCCAACTTCTCTTTCATTAAATTTAACTCTTTAAATTTAACTATCTCAACGGGGATTAGTAATCCATTACTTGTGTGACCCTCAATGGTTCAGGGATACAGCTAGCCGTGGGCTCACAACTCCTTGTGACTCGGAACAACAATTTCCGACTTACCCATCGAATCATGGTAAGAGCGCCTAGCAACATCGCCCCATGATTCCCTAGGTATCACTGATAGTGCCTACAAGAACCAATAGATTTTGGTTAGCGTACAGTACGGTCCCTTCATCCATATATCCCGATCGAATCAACAACCATTGGTACATCGAGAGTCGTTCGAGATTCGATAACTATGCAATGCATCTTGAAGATCAAATAGTGACATTGCATGTGCTACTAGGAAACCAAGTAACCTAAATCACATCGAGTACTCTGACCAAAGATTTTTCACACTAATATCTCCTCAGATCGCATAGGATATCCACAATCGCAAGCGTGTGGTGAATCCTTGACAACAAAGTATCGACTCCTATATGTGTCGTAACTGTACCCAATCCCGACACCTGATAACCCTCATAGAGTCGGTAAACGAGTCAAAGTATAGTACTAGCATATAGAGTCTCCATGATGTTTCAAGTAGTAAGGACTAATGGTGTACAACCAAAACCGCGAACTTATCCACTCAATTAATAATAACCACTTGGAAAGTCCGAATAGGGTAGTTCGATCATTCATCATATGAATATCCATTTGCATGCTTTGAACATCTCTATGTTCTATACCAATGAAATGTGGTACTTGGCATCGCAAATGCTAGTCTCGATCTCGAGCGATCCTTATCCTTATTTGCGGACGGCTCAATTGACTAGGAACTATTTAGAATATACAGTGACTATAAGATGTGTTTCATGATAGTGATCTCTCTTTATTCACTATCTCATCTTACTTACACTATAGTATATTCAAGGTCTTTATCAAAACAACAATAGTATATCACAATATAACATTATGAATAAAGATAAAGAAAATGCCATTAATGAATGTAAATTATATTAAACAAAGATTGTTTACAATAAGAGACTCTCAAATCCCTTAGCCACAACTTGGCTAGCGGGGCATCAACTCTTTCAATCTCCAACTTGCCCTATAGCCAACTAGTCATACTACGTAGTCCCATTGCTTCGCGATGTTTGTCAAACAATGGTCCTGGTAAGGGCTTTGTAAGTGGATCAGCGATATTGTCTGCAGAGGCCACTCTCTCGACAGTGATGTCTCCTCTTTCCACGATCTCTTGGATGATGTGGTATTTCCTCAGTATGTGTTTGGATCTTTGATGAGACCTTGGTTCCTTTGCCTGACCAATGGCACCAGTGTTTTCACAGTACACCGGGACTGGACCAACAGCTTCAGAAATTACGCCCAACTCTTGGACGAAATTCCTCATCCAAACGGCCTCTTTAGCAGCAGCTGATGCTGCTATGTATTCTGCCTCAATGGTGGAATCCGCTGTGGTGTCCTGCTTGGAACTCTTCCAAGAGACAGCACCGCCATTGAGCATGAATACAAATCCAGAGGTTGACTTCGAGTCATCCACGTCACTTTGGAAGCTAGAGTCAGTATAGCCTTCCAATTTCAATTCTCTTCCTCCATAAACCATGAATATATTCTTAGTCCTTCTCAAGTACTTTAGAATATCCTTCACAGCTTTCCAATGCATTTGACCGGGATTGGCCTGATATCTGCTCGTGACACTCAGAGCAAAGGCTACATCTGGTCTGATAGATATCATCCCATACATAATACTACCTATGGCTGATGCATATGATATGTGTGTCATTTTCTCTATCTCTTCATCAGTCTTGGGAGACATAGACTTGGATAGAGAAACTCCATGAAACATAGGTAGATGTCCTCTCTTGGACTCATCCATAGAAAACCTTTTCAATATGGTGTCGATGTAGGTTGCTTGAGTGACTCCTATCATTCTCTTAGATCTATCTCTATAGATCTGTATTCCTAGAATATAGGATGCCTCACCCAAATCCTTCATCGAGAATCTACCTGATAACCATATCTTTGTTGACTGCAACATCCCTACATCATTCCCAATGAGTAGGATGTCATCAACATAAAGTACTAAGAATGTCACAGCATCCTTAACTACTTTCTTGTACACGCATGGTTCCTCCACGTTCTTGATGAAACCAAAATCCTTTATTGTTTCATCAAATTTCTGGTTCCAACTTCTTGATGCCTGTTTGAGACCATAAATTGATCTCTGAAGCTTGCATACCTTATGCTCGCTTCCCATGGATGTGAATCCCTCAGGCTGCATCATATAGATTTCTTCCTTAATGTTTCCATTAAGAAATGCAGTCTTCACATCCATTTGCCATATCTCATAGTCATACCAAGCTGCTATGGAAATAATGATTCTTATGGACTTGAACATTGCGACTAGTGAAAAGGTTTCATCATAGTCAACTCCTTGTCTTTAAGTATAACCTTTTTCTACCAATCATGCCTTGTAGGTCAGTACCTTACCATTAGGCTCAAGTTTTCTCTTGTAGATCCATTTATACCCTATTGGAACAATTCCATCGGGAGGATCTACTAAAGACCAAACTTGGTTTGTATGCATCGAGTCTATTTCCGACTGCATAGCTTCAAGCCATAAATTTGAATCTGCATTAGAAATTGCTTCCTTGAAGTTTCTTGGATCACATCCAATGTCGGGTTCACTTTGATCCCCTTCAAGAAGTAGACAATATCGAATAGAAGGTCTAGAAGTCCTCTCGGATCTTCTAGAAAGAGGCGTGTCGTTTAATGGTTCCTGATATGTGGGATCGTTATTTTGTATCTCGGGTTCTTCTCGAATTTCTTCGAGTTCCATCATCTTGCCTTTCTTATCAAGTAAGAACTCCTTCTCAATGAAGGTGGCATTCCTCGAAACAAACACTTTTGTTTTAGTAGGATAATGATAGAAATAATATCCGATTGAATTCTTCGGATACCCTACAAAATAACATAAGGTGGATCGACTATCCAACTTATCTCCTACTGTCTTCTTCACGTAAGCAGGACATCCCCATATCCTTAAGTATGAATACTTAGGAGCTTTGCCACTGTTGGAACACGTTTTCAGATCATAGATCTGATACCCGGTGCAGCGGAAGTTTAAAAAATTTTATATGGAACGATTCTATATCATGGGTATCAAATCCTAACGATTAAATTATGCAAGTAAAATAATAATAACAATTAATATTTTACCTCTTCAAGCTATGTCTTGATTATGGACTCCAACAGATTAATCTGCTCTTGTTGTACATCCCAGGAGCTGATGACTTGCTCTATCAATCTCCGGATTTAGGTCCACGAACAGAAAACTAAAACCCTCTGATTGATTCCACTAGAAATCAATCAAATTTTTATCGAAGAGATTAAACAGATTTGATCTGTCAATTCAGAATGTAATTTTTCATAAAAATCACAGACTGAATTCTCTCAAAAAAGAGTAGAGGAATTCGAAAATTCCCCTTGGAATAATATGTGTGATTTTCAAAAATTGCAAGATTGAATTCCTTAGTATTTTCGAAAACTACACACACACACACACACACACACACACACACACATATATATATATATATATATATATATATATAATTTTTAGGCTAGATTAAGTTATAAGTCTATTAGGACACTAACTCCTTAGGGCCCATGATCCATAACTTAAGCCCAACAAGCCAAGCCTGTTATTATAGAAATTAATATAAAATTCATCATGACTCCGATTGATAAACTGATTTCACCAATGTGCACAGAAACCATTTCTGCACCTTTTAAAGTCAAGATAATTTTTCTGAATCCGAATTCAGTGCTTTCCAAAAATGTCCATCCCTATGTCATTTTAGGAAATTTCACTCCCTTTAGTTTAGAAGTCCAACTTCTCTTTCATTAAATTTAACTCTTTAAATTTAACTATCTCAACGGGGATTAATAATCCATTACTTGTGTGACCCTCAATGGTTCAGGGATACAGCTAGCCGTGGGCTCACAACTCCTTGTGACTCGGAACAACAATTTCCGACTTACCCATCGAATCATGGTAAGAGCGCCTAGAAACATCGCCCCATGATTCCCTAGGTATCACTGATAGTGCCTGCAAGAACCAGTAGGTTTTGGTTAGCGTACAGTACGGTCCCTTCATCCATATATCCCGATCGAATCAACATCCATTGGTACATCGAGAGTCGTTCGAGATTCGATAACTATGCAATGCATCTTGAAGATCAAATAGTGACATCGCATGTGCTACTAGGAAACCAAGTAACCTAAATCACATCGAGTACTCTGGCCAGAGATTTGTCACACTAATATCTCCTCAGATTGCATAGGATATCCACACTCGCAAGCATGTGGTGAATCCTTGACAACAAAGCATCGACTCTTATATGTGTCGTAACTGTACCCAATCCCGACACCTGATGACCCTCATAGAGTTGGTAAAAGAGTCAAAGTATAGTACTAGCATATAGAGTCTCCATGATGTTTCAAGTAGTAAGGACTAATGGTGTACAACCAAAACCGCGGACTTATCCACTCAATTAATAATAACCACTTGGAAAGTCCAAATAGGTTAGTTCGATCATTCATCATATAAATATCCATTTGCATGCTTTGAACATCTCTATGTTCCATACCAATGAAACGTGGTACTTGGCATCGTAAATGCTAGTCTCGATCTCGAGCGATCCTTATCCTTATTTGCGGACGGCTGAATTGACTAGGAACTGTTTAGAATATACAGTGACTATAAGATATGTTTCATGTTAGTGATCTCTCTTTATTCACTATCTCATCTTACTTACACTATAGTATATTCAAGGTCTTTATCAAAACAACAATAGTATATCACAATATAACATTATGAAGAAAGATAAAGAAAATGCCATTAATGAATGTAAATTATATTAAACAAAGATTGTTTACAATAAGAGACTCTCAAAGCCCTTAGCCACAACTTGGCTAGCGGGGCATCAACTCTTTTATGAACTGCCAAGTTTCAAGATTACCTTGTAAAGTTTGTTTCTTTGATATGATGTTTTGTAATATTGGAAAATTGTATATTAAATTTTATTTTAAAAATTTTAAATTTTGATTGATTTATAATATTAAAAATTTGTATATTATTTTTTTTATTTAAGAAACAACAACGGATTTAACCTGTTGCAAAACTGTTGTCGTAAGCCTTAGAAGACAACGGATTTAAACTGTTGCAGAACTGTTGTCGTACACCTACATAAGACATCTGTTTTAAATGTGGTTGAATAGTTTCAACATACGACAATGAATATAAAATGTTGCAAATATATTGTCGTATGTCAACATAGACAACGGTTTATAACTGTTGTAAAAGGCAACTTAAGACAACGGTTATAAACCGTTGACATATGTTGGAATCTACAACGAATATAAACCGTTGTATGTTATACTTTCGACAACACCTAAAAGTACAACGGTTTTTCGTTGTCGTATCCTTTTTTTCTTGTAGTGGCTTATCTAGGGTTCTAGTTCTACTTCTACTTCGACTTCTACTTCTTCTGGATCTCGAGGATTTTTCCAATTTGGGAAAAAGAAGAAGAAGGAAGGACTCGGTGATCAGTTTGGAAGGAAGCATATGACTGAGGAATGCTAGAGGTCATCTGGAGCTTGTTTTATTTGCGATGAGAAAGGGCATTTACTTCAAGATTGTCCTCACCGGATAAGAGGCACTAGTTCTGGAACTTCTAGTGGGTCTCACGCTTCTGTCCAGCCGTATCAGCATCCAGTACCTTTGAGTACTTCTACCCTCCAACCCCAGACTCAAGGGCAGGTTTATGCTCTCAGTCAGGACCGGGCGAATGCTGAAAGTGACAGTATGCTAGCAGGTACTTTCTTACTATGCGGCATACATGCACTTGTTTTGATTGATACTGTTGCATCACATTCATTTATATCTAGCCATTTTGTTAAGAAGTACAAATTGCCCTATGTGTTCCTAGATCTTGATTTAGTTGTATCTACTCCTATGGGTCAGGAGATGATAACTAAAAGTCTAGTGATGGTATGTTTGTTAGAATCTGAGGGTCATTTCTTGACTATGAATCTGATGATCTTAGCTATGTCAAATTTTGATTGTATCTTGGGAATTGATATGCTGACATTATATCATGATAATGTGGACTTTTACCAAATACTGGTTCAGTTTCATCTAGACAAGGGTGACAGTTGATATTTTTATGGTGAGGGCGCGCGACTCCCGATGCCTCTTTTGTTGGCTCTGAAGGCCTGTCATGCCTTAGGATCTGGCGAGGAAGACTATCTCATCTATGTTGTTGATACTAACAAAAGTAGTCATGGTATTGATCATATCCTAGTAGTCAATGAATTCTCTGATATTTTTTCGGATGATATTCTTGGTTTTTCTCCTGTATGTGAGGTCGAATTTGACATTGATTTATTGCCAGGAACATCTTTGATATCCCAAGCACCGTATCATCTGGATCCTCAAAGATGTGGGAGTTGAAATAGCAATTACAAGATTTGCTGGACAAGGGATATATTCGCCCGAGTGTTTCTCCTTGTGGAGCACTAGTCTTGTTTGTGAAAAAGAAAGATGGATCGATGCGGCTGTGTATTGATTACCGGTAGTTGAATCGCGTCACCATTAAGAACAAGTACCCATTGCCACACATTGATGACCTGTTTGATCAACTACAGGGTACTTCTGTATACTCTTAGATTGATCTGAGATTGGGATACCAACAGTTGAGTGTTCGCGACTCAGATATTCCTAAGACTACTTTTCGTACTAGGTAAAGACATTATGAATTCCTAGTGATGCCCTTCGGTCTGACGAATATGCAGTCTTTATGGATCTAATGAATCTTCGAGATTATCTAGATAAATTTGTGATTGTCTTCATTGATAATATTCTGGTATATTCACATGATAGGGATGAGCACGCACAACATTTGAGAATTGTCTTGCAAATGTTACGGGAAAAGAAATTATATGCTAAACTGATAAACTGTAAATTCTGGATGGATTGAGTTGTGTTTCTTGGTCACGTTATATCCAGAAAAGGAATATTGGTGGATACAAGTAAGGTCGAGGCAATGCTGTATTGGCTCGACCTACGACAGTAGCTGAGATCCGTAGTTTCATGAGTCTAGCTGGATATTACCATCGGTTCATTGAGAATTTTTCCCAGTTAGCCAGATCTTTGACACAGCTTACTTGAAAGGATGTTCTTTTTGCTTGGTCTTCTGAATGTGAGAAATCTTTTAAAAATATTCGTAAACGTCTGACCACTACACTTGTGCTTGCTCTACCATCGGGATTGGGAGGCTATATGATTTACACTGATTCCTTTGGACAGGGGCTAGGATGCATACTTGTAGTACCTAAAATCCTATCCACTAAATCAAATGTATTAAATTATATAAATATTGTGATTATTATTTTTAAGTTTAGTTGATTTAAATCCTTTATTTAATTATGAGTTAATAAAAATATTAATTTTGTATTTAAATAATTTTATTTTACTAACGATTTAACTGGTGCTTTTAATTTTTTTAAGTTTATTTATGTAAATGATTTTTATGGTGCAACTTAACAATTTTAATGATTTTAAAGGTTTAAGCTTGCTTATTTAAATGATTTTAGTTGTACTGTTTACTAATTTAAAATAACTTAAAAATCCCACTTATTTATTTATTTAAATGATTTTTAAATGTCTAGCTTATTTATTTAAATGTTTTTTATTGTCCAAGTCGTTTTAAAGATTTTTAATCCCGCTGATGTATTTTATTTAAATGACTTTTAAATTTTTGGCTATTTATTTAAATTATTTTAATCACATTGTTTATTATTTAAATATTTATTATATTTTTGTGACATCAAAATGTTTAAATATTAATTTAAAAAGAATTCTTGAGTTCCGAGGTATTATAGCGTCAAGAATTTCATAATCTAGATTAAAATCCTAAATTTCATTTTAATATTTATAATTTTAATTTTTGAGATTTGAGTTCCCGCCAATCCCTTCGGCCACCCTCCCTCACCGCCGGCAGCCACCATAGCCACCCCTCCCCGGCCGGAGCACGTCTGAAGGAAGGTTTATAAGAAGCTGTGTTGCTCGATTCTCACCCCCCATTCCATCTCTTTTCTTGATTTTTTTGGATTTAAAGACAAGTATAAGACATTTTCTTTACCACTTTGCAAAGCTATTATGATTTTTGTTGTGTTCTTATGTTTATTTCGATTTTTCCCCAATATTAGAGCTAGGGTTTCGATTTATATTGAAAAATCAGTGGCCATGCTTGTACAAATTCGAGATTTACATGTGATTTAATGTTAAGAAGTGATTTGGGAGTTGAGGCTTAGTGGTTTTGTATGCATTTCGAAATTTGAAAAAAAAATCATTAGGGATTCTTTGCTTGAATTCGAATTTCATGTGTGTTTTGGGGTCAAAATGAGATATGGTATGTGTGTGTAGGGGTGTCAATTCGGGTGGGTTGGGTGGGTTCGTGTCAGGTTGACGAAAATAATTCTAAAAAATCCTTCAACCCGAACCCGACCCGAACCCGAATTAACCCAAAAATGCTCAACCCGAACCCGAACCCGGCTAACCCGACTAACCCTATCAACCCGAACTAACCCGATTTAATTTTTTATTTTTAACAAAATTATAAAATAAAAATTCAAAACACAAAATAATAATAATAATATTTAATTTAATCACATAATAACAAAATCTTAGCTTATATATAATTTAAATTTGAATTTTTTTTATAAAAAATTTAAAGTATACTTATTACAAAAAATAAAAAAATATTTTAATAATTAAAAATTGTATAAATGAAGAAAATCTATTATATCAATTTATAATATTTTTTTTAAACATACAACATATAAAAATGTAGTAAATCTATCTTAATTCTATATAAAAATAATAATAATTAAAAGTTTCGGGTCATTTTGAGTCAACCCGGGTTGACCCAAACCCAACCCAAACCCGATTAATTTTTTCGGGTTAGCTTTCGGGTCAACCCTATTCGACCCAAACCCAAAACCCTCAACCATAACCTGATATTTTTTGGGTTTGGTCGTGTCAGATTGACGGGTTGGGTTGAGTTTTGACACCCCTATGTGTGTGGATTGATACTTTATTTGTGCCTTGGTATTTTAAAAAATTCAGCTTGTTTCAAGAGGCGTTGGAGCTCGATTTCTGAAAATTTTGATAAGTGTATTTTAAGGGGGATGCCTAGGCTGGTTATTGGTGTTTGGAGGGTGCTTTGGTGAGGTTGATATGGTTAAAAGGGCTGGAGGTGCTGGGGTAGTGGGCTGGAGTTAGGCCGTGTAGTAGAGGATTATCGGTTGGGGCAAGTCGGTCAAGAATTGGACTTCGAGCGAGCTTCGGGTGTAAGGGCTTGGCTCGAGGGTTCAATGTGGTCTAAGTGATTTTGTTGGTGTTAGTTTGTAGGCTGGAAATTGGTTACTCGATTGGTTCATGGGTTGAAGAGGTCAAAGCTTAAGGGGAGTAATAGTGCAGATTTTTAGTCGTCGTCTTGGGCTGTCTGGGAATCTGTTCATGGGGCGGGTTCTAGTGTCAGGGGCTGTCCGAGGCCTGATCCAAGACCAATTTTAGGATTTTGTGGTCGCGTTAGTATAAATTGGGAGCGATTCGGGATAGTTATGGTCGAGTTTGAGGCGTGACAATTCGAGGTGGTTAGTGCATATTTTTTGTGAGATTAGGGGCTCTCCGGAAATCCATTTTTATAGGTTTGCTCGGGTTGGCTTTGGAGGCTATAATTTGGTCCATGGGTTAATTTATGATTCATAGAGGGTGTCGGTTCAAACGAAAGTTAATTTGGTTAAGGAATGGTCAAGTTATGGATTTTACGGTTTGAACATTCGACGTGTGACTTGGGTGACTAGATAGATTAATGGCAGCCACTTCATCATCCTTCATTATGGTTTTAAAGCTTGGTTTTACATCCCCTAAAGTTGAATATTCGAGTGTGTTGCTCTCATTCATTGAGTGGAGTAAAGTCTTAAACAAATTGAGTAAAATCTCCTTCACGATTTAGATTTAAAGAAAAGTTTGAGGTGAAGTTAAAGTAATAGTTTGAATGAGAAAAGTTGATTGTGACGTTTAGACGTGTAAGGAGGGGCCGAGAGTAATCTTGGTTTCCTTACCACCCAGACGTGTAAGGAGGGGCAGGGAGTAATCTTGGTTTCCTTACCACCAGATGTGTAAGGAGGGGCTGGGAGAAATCTTGGTTTCCTTACCATAGAGGGGCAATGTGGGGCCAGGAGAAATCTTGGCTTCTTTGTCGGCATAGTACTGTAGCCATTGATCGATCAAAATAAAAGAGGGTCACAATCGAGGATCTAAATTCACAGAGGATGTTTAAACTTAAAATTTATGAAAGTTACCGAGGAAATTTTAAAGTTGAAGTATATGAAAGTTTATGTTTCAATGTGTGAGTAAAGTTAAATTAGTTCAAGTGTGAGTAAAGTTCGTGTTTAAAAGCATGAGTTTTAGTAAAGTTGCGTGAATTCTTTGTATGTGATTTGTTTACAGTTCCAAGTCTCATTTCTCGTTAAAGTTATGGAATTTTATGCTTAAAGGTGTGAGTTCATTGCATGCGACTTTCCTTTTTAGTACCAAGTCTCGTGTCTTTTTATCTTTAAGACTTTTTGTAGTAGCGCGGCTCCATTTTACTAGATTAAATAAGTAAAAATGGTTAAGCATGTATTAGGGGCTTAATTTGGAATTAATCAGACAAAATATGAAGTTTTGGACTAAGGATAGTTCAGAGCTTCTGAACTCAGGATCGGAGCCTCCGATCAGTTCGAAAGAAATGTTTGTAGTTCAGAAGCTACGTCAGGATCGTAGCTTCCGAAGTGAGATTGGAGATTCCGATCTTCTCTCAGCCATGCATGCAATGGGGTATCAAGGTTGATCGAACACGTACGAGATCGGAGCTTCCGATCGTAGCCAATCCACACGTGGCCTGCATGCGAGATCACAGCTTCCGATCTGGCGATCGGAGCCTTCGATCGTTGTCTATAAATAGGTCATCTGAGATTTCATTTCTCACACCAAATTCTATAGCTTCTCTCTCCGTATATGTGTTTTCTAGGTGTTTTGGGGTAATTCCAGCCTTCCTAGGCTTGGTCCAAGAATTGACAAGGCGCTCCGAGGGTGCTGCAGAGTGGTGCCCAAGTTAGCTCTGGCTTCTTATAGTAAATAGGGAGTATGCTATAGCGTAGTTAAGGCTTTTAGAATAAAATTATAATGCATGAGTACTTTGCATTATAGTACGGACGATAGGCTTGGAATTAGAGCTGGTCTAGCTTTGCCTAGTATATGAGGTACGGAATTATTATTCGAGATATCCAGATTGAGTATGCATGTATTATGTGTTTGTATGGATTATGTGATTGCATGTTTTATATGTCTTTATATATACAACATGACACGACTGTATGTTGCATACATGAGCATATTGAGCCTTCACCTTAGAGGTATCCTGTAGTAGGGCGCTCACCCTACGAGTTTATGGATGTTTGGATACATAAGTCTTATGTCAGGTCACCGTGATGGTTAAACACTTGTACTAGCATCAGGTCACCATTATCCACTGGGTATATGAGCCATCTCCTAAGGCGACGGCGCAGCGTGCTATATACCCTAGGCCCGGTCTATGAGCTAATTTCTTGACCTGAGTGTCTTGGTACCTAGTTCGCTTGCATACATGCACATATAATATTGTATACTCATACTCTCGTACTGAGCTTATCATGCTCATGTCTCGTACTTTGTTGTATCTGGACACCCTATTCTATGGGGCAGGTCTGCGGCTGGATGAGGCGGGTGGTTTCAAGAGGGCTTAGGCGATGGATGACCAGCAGGGTTTTCCTAGGCTATTGTTTTTGATGTATTTGAGTTGATACAGATTTAGATTTGTTTGTATCTTAATTATTTCATTTTGGGAATTTATTTATGCTTTTCCACTGATTTTTTTTATGATTCTTTTAATTAAGTTAAATGCATGCTTAAGCTTCTGATTAGTAGGTGATCACGGCGTGGGTCACTACATTTATGATATCAGAGAATGCATAGTAGTAATCTTGGGATCTAGATTGTGGAAATTTGGATTAACCTTTAATCATCGTGTAGATGGCGGGTCATGGTGACGAGAGTAGCCACGACAGCGTAGGCAGACGCTGGAGTGATCAGGACGATCGAGGGCATCGTGGGGGCCTTCATCACCATCGCCATGATGATCATAGGAGTTTCAGCATGAATAGGTTTATGCAGATGGGTCTGCAACCCTTAGTCGGAGGAGATTCACCAGAGGATGCAGGGAACTGGCTACGGCGTATGGAGGTTTGTTTTCGAGAGTTTCGATGCACTGAGGTGCAGCAGGTGGATACTCTTGATTTCCTGGTAGAAGGACGAGCTTGGAAGTGGTGGTATTCTGCATCTGCACCTTTTATTTCAGCCCCAGGAGTTGCTACCTGGGATAAGTTCCGCACAACGTTCCATAAGCTGTATTTTCCTCCTGCTCTTCGACAGGCGAAGGCGAGCGAGTTGCTGAGTTTGTGACGGGGATCGATGTCAATTGATGAGTACCAGTTGAAGTTCTTTGAGTTGCTGCCCTATTGCCCCCAGATTTCTGATAGCACGGATTTGAAGTATAATCTGTTCCTTCGGGGCCTTAATCCATATATCCATGATCGAGTTGTTGTGGGAGATGACATGACTTATGAGGGACTAGTGAGTCGATGTCACCAGGACAAGGACAGTATCCGTCGTAACAGGTCCTTCTTTTTTTCTAGACCCGTGAGTTCTTTGGTTCCTCGTGCTCAGTCATTCAAGAAGTTTGGTTCTAATTCTTCTTCCTCAGGATCCGGAGATGTGATGCGTTTTGGCAGGAAGAATCAGGGTCCTTGCAGACATTGTGGAGGGAATCATCCTGCCAACAGGTGCCGGAAGATTTCATGGGCATGTTTCCGATACAGAGAGATTTGACCACCTAAATAAGGATTGTCCACAGTCCGAGGGAGCTGGTTCTGGCTCAGGTTCAGGTTCTCAGGCTTCAGTGCATCAGAGACCTAAGGGACAGTTGACAGGGGGTTCTAATCTGAAACCTCGTGCTTCCATTCAAGTGTTTGTCTTGAAACATGATCAGACAGTGGATGAGAATGAGAACGATATAGCAGGTACGTTCCTGTTATTTGATATACCATCTTTTGCACTCATTGACTTTGGTGCATCTCATTCTTTCAGTTTTGCATGTTTTGTTAAGAAGTATAAGTTGTCATGCATCTTACTAGACACAATGGTTGTTGTTTCTACTCCGACGGGTCAGTCTACGACGGCTAAGAGTTTAGTGTTGGGTTGCCCTTTAGAGTTTGAAGGTAATGTTTTGATAGTGAATCTCATGATATTAGCAATGGAGGATTTTGATTGCATTTTGGGAATCGATGTGTTGAACACGTACCGAGATTCAGTGGGTTGTTACCAGAGATTGGTAAGATTTCATCTGGTTGGTGATGATAGCTGGTTCTTCTATGGTGAGGGAGCGCGATATCAAATGCCTTTGATATTCACTTTTAAAGTTTGTCGAGCTTTGGAGTCTGGCGCGCAAGGCTACTGCAGTTGATACATTCGCTAAAAATGTTGGTATTGAGAATATTCCAGTTGTGAATGAATTCCCAGATGTTTTTTCATATGAGATTCCATGGTTTCCTTCAGTGCATGAAGTTAAGTTTGACATAGATTTGATGCCAAGGACTTCTCCTATTTTCTCGAGCACCGTATCATCTAGCTCTGTAAGAGATGCGTGAGTTGAAATATCAGATTCAGGATCTGTCGGACAAGGGTTATATTCGTCCCAGTGTTTCTCCTTAGGGAGCGTCTATTTTTTTTGTGAAGAAGAAGGATGGGTCTATGCGCCTGTGCATTGACTATCGATAGTTGAACAGGGTAACAATAAAAAATAAATATCCTTTGCCTCGAATAGATGATCTGTTTGATCAGTTGTAGGGTACTTTGGTTTATTCGAAGATTAATTTGAGGTCTCGATACCATTAGATGCGAGTCCGAGATCAAGATATAGCCAAGACAGCATTCAGGACCAGGTATGGGCATTATGAGTTCCCAGTGATGCCATTTGGGTTGACTAATGCACCAGATATATTCATGGAATTGATGAATCGTGTATTTCGAGAATTTTTGGACAAGTTTTTCAAAGATGATATCTTGGTGTATTCACATGATGTGAATGAACACGCGTACCATCTGAGGCTTGTGTTGCAAACTCTAAGGAATAGACAGTTGTACGCTAAGTTGAGTAAGTGTGAGTTCTGGCTAGATCGGGTGGTATTTCTTGGCCACATTATATTCAGGGATAGAGTTTCTGTGGATCTGAGCAAGATTGGGGCTGTAATGAACTGGTCGCATCCGATAACGGTAGCTAAGATCCGTAGTTTTTTGGGCCTAGGATGATATTATCGTCGCTTTATCGCGAATTTCTCGCAGCTGTCTCGACCTCTGACACAACTTACTCGGAAGGGCGTAAATTTTGAATGGTCTTCAGAATTTGAAGATAATTTCTCTGAGCTTCGTAGAAGGTTGACTTCTGCACCTGTGTTGGATTTACCGTCTAGATCTGGAGGGTATGTAGTGTACACAGATGCTTCTCTTCAGGGACTGGGATGTGTCCTGACTCGGAATGAGCATGTGATTGCATACGCCTCTAGACAATTGAAATTTCACGAGAATAAATACCCAATGCATGATCTTGAGTTAGCAGCTATTGTATTTACATTAAAGATCTGGCGTCATTATCTCTATGGCAAGAGATATGAGATCTTCACAGACCACAAGAGTCTCAAGTATTTTTTTACTCAGACAGAGTTAAACATGAGACAGAGACGTTGGATGGATTTGCTTAAGGATTATGACTGTGAAATTAAGTATCATCCAGGGGCTGCTAATCTCACTTCTGATGCCTTGAGTCGCAAGGTGAGAGTGTCCGCACTTCAGACCTGTTCTGTGGCAAGTGCAATTGAATATTGTCGTTATTTAGGGTATACCTTCAAGAATAAGAAAGGTATGCAGAGTATCCAGATGTTTGCGATCTTATCTGAGTTAGCTTTGTATTCTCGGATTAGAGATGCTCAGATGTCTGATTCTAAGACCCAGCATTTGGATAAACGTCTGGATTCCACTATCAGTGTGAAACCTCGATTCTAGTCATCTAATCAAGAATTAATCCTATCGATAATTATAAAAAGATCCAAGAGATAAATAAATAATTTTTTTTTCGTGAACAGTGCTCCGCTCGATCGGTAAGATCTTACCGATCGATCGGGCAAGTTTTCAACAGAAACTTGGCTAAAACTCACTCGCTCGATCGGTCACATCTTACCGATCGATCGATGACAATTCTAAACTAAAAATACAGGAGAAAACTTGTCCAAACTCAATCCAAATCATGCATAAACCAATACATAATTCATCCAAAAATCATACAAGATTCACTACAAGATAGTTCTAGGGTTATACTATCTCAAACTAGTAGAACATGCTTCAGTCTAGCTTATTCAATACAAAGCATAACGAGTACGAATCCAATCTAAGTTCGATTACATAGTCAACTTCTAAAACACCAAGGCCTCACTCTATCAACTCGACCACCTAGCCATGCGATCTCTGACTCGGTCCTTCCTGCCCCACCTGTCACCAAGCACACATACAAAGACAAGACAACAGCCGGATAAATCCGGTGAGAATATAATTCCCAGTAAAAGAGACAAAACATGCATATCAATTAATATATCAAAACATGATATATATATATATATATATATACAAGACAAGCAATTCCAAAAGCATGTCTAAACTCAATTCAAATGAATAAATGCAATGCATGTCTTTAAAATATGGGATTATCAAGTCTGGATAATCACAAGATAAAGGTTCTTCTTCTCTCATTTGGGATCCCGAGGATAAAATATCACCAACACACCGAATCTCCCGATCGAGGTGGACGATGCATATTTTACTCTTCTAGACTCTTGGTGCCTATAGAGAGTGTTTCTCGACAATTGGTAAAAAATATGCTAACCAATGTCACTCAACTATAGTCCACAGAACATCTAACTTCTCTGGGCCTATCTTACCCACAAAACAAAGGTAAATGGCTCAATATGAATGAAAGTTCAAATCAAAAAAACAAACAACATAAACGCCAAGTAGCATGAAAGTATGTGATTTTCCCTAGGACACTCGAATTAATCCGGATTCGAGTTAATCGTCCTATTCCATTTCAAAGTCATCTTTTGCCTCTTCTTTGATTGGCGTAGCTGAAATCCGGACAAGCTACAAGAACAAAAGGCTCAATCAAAACATTACTCGATACAATTTAAGGAAACAGAATAACCTCGATACCAAACCTTGATCAATTCTTCAACGATTCGAATTCTGTCAATTCCGGACTCCACGATCTGCAACTGAATTTGAAAGGAGATATACAAGAATTCAAAAGTCAATCCATCCAATTCAAACCAATCAAACTCAATTCCAACTCCTAAATCCAAAATCTCATCAATATAAACGATTGATGTTCCAAAACTCAAACTGGCGGCATAACGGCTATAACTGATCAAATCGGAAATACAGACAGCAGTACAGCATCTCAAACAACTCATATCAATGCTAAAACCACAATAAAGGTTCAAACCCGAAAAATCTCAAAACTCAAATTTTAGAATAAACTTCCAAAATTCCTAACAATTCCGATCGACGTCCTAATTCAAAACCGACTGAGAATAAATGATCAGAACTCTGCTAAGAACAACATACTCGCAACTCAATTGATTCTAACAACATCCAAAAATTAGAATGTATCTGATCAGAGAAAATCTTACTATAGAACGAAGCTCTCGCTGCCGTGATCGCTAATCTGCCTTTAAAAATAATTTCTAACGAACGAATAGATAAAATCGAAGAATTCCAAAGCTTGAAGAAACGTTTCTTGCTTCAATGGAGGAGAGAAGATGTTTGGGGAAGAGGATGGAGTGAATGGATGAGTCAAATCCCTTATAAATATCTAATAAAATCGATATTTGCGTTTTAGTCCTTGAAAAATCCAAAATTTGCAAAAAGAACCCTGATCAAATCAAGTCGGCTCTTGAACTCTGTAATCTCTGTTTATCTCAAATAAAGTCAATTAAGATAAAATTTGGGGCGTTACAATTCTCCCCCTCTAAGAACTTATTTCGTCCTCAAAATCGAATATTGTTCAATCTTAATAGTTAAGGGATAAAACCCAAAACTGCAAGAGAATTCATCTCTCAGAATAAATCCAGTAAACGCTGCCTCAAATCGGACTCTAACCCCCAAATCTCTTCTTTAAATCCGTAATGGCTCAATTGCACTGTTACACTGAATCGGTCTGTTTCGGAGCTGATTCAATTCCGATCTAAACTCTGAAACAGTCGTCTCAAGAAAGTCGGCATCTCATCAAATTCGGTCTTATAATCAAAGAAATCTGGAAATTTCAGCAATAAGAGACGTGGAACACGTCGAGAAAACACAAAAAAGATTAAACAACGCACGTCTAAAGGTAAGAATGCATATATTCTTCAAAATAGCCTACAAATCGGTCAATCTCGGAGACGATTCCTCACTCTCGAATCCAACAAAATCATCGAAAGAAGAATTCTTCTGAATTACTCGGTTTCCTGATCAAACAAAAAGATCTGTGACTGAAAATTTTGAATACTCCAGTTGTCTAGTCCAAGTCGTCTTCAATCTCGACAGATATGTTGGAGAACGGCGATCAGATCAATCAGAATTGATACCCGGTGCAGCGGAAGTTTAAAAATTTTATATGGAACGATTCCATAATGGGTATCAAAACTTTTACGATTAAATTGTGTGTGTAAAAATTAAATAACAATTATAAATTTTTACCTCCAATCTCGAATCGAGATTATGGACACCAACAGATTGCTCTGCTCTTGTTGTATCTCCCAGGAACTGATGGACGAACTGTTCTTCAATCAGGTCCACGAACAGAGATTTAATCCCTCTGATAGATTGCACTAGAAAATCTATCAGAAGTTTCTACGAAGAGAATTAACGAATTTGATCCGTTAAACCAGACTGTAAATTCAAAATTCACAGGCTGGATTTTCACGAGCAGAGGGGAGGGGGGCGGCCACTTAGAGAGAAAATCAGCCAGGTTTTCGAAAATTGTGACCCTGTTGTGTGTAATTTCTGTACTGCAATAACTTATTTATAATGTAGGCCGCTAACAGCTTAGGGCCCATTAGTCATAAGTTCAAGCCCGACAAGCAAAGCCCGCATGTTCAGAAATTAATATAAAATTCATCGTGACTCTGATTGATAAACCGATTTTACCAATGTTCACAGAAACCATTTCTGCACCTTTTAAAGTCAAGATAAATTTTTCTGAATCCGAATTCAGTGATTTCCAAAAATGCCCATCCCTATGTCATTTTAGGAAATCTTACTCCTCTACTCTTAAATAAGAAGTCCAACTTCTTTGTTCATTAAATTTAACTCTTTAAATTTAACTATCTCAATGGGGATTAAAAATCCATTACTCTGTGTGACCCTCAATGGTTCAGGGATACAGCTAGCCGTGGGCTCACAACTCCTTGTGACTCGGAACAACAATTTCCGACTTGCCCATCGAATCATGGTAAGAGCGCCTAGCAACATCGCCCCATGATTCCCTAGGTATCACTGATAGTGCCTACAAGAACCAATAGATTTTGGTTAACGTACAGTACGGTCCCTTCATCCATATATCCCGATCGAATCAACAACCATTGGTAAATTGAGAGTCGTTCGAGATTCGATAACTATGTAATACATCTTGAAGATCTAATAGTGACATCGCATGTGCTACTAAGAAACCATTTCTTAAAACACATCATGTACTCTGGCCAGAGATTCGTCACACTAATATCTCCTCAGATCGCATAGGATATCCACACTCGCAATTATGTGGTGAATCCTTGACAACAAAGCATCGACTCCTATATGTGTTGTAACTGTACCCAATCCCGACACCTGATGACCCCAATAGAGTCGGTAAACGAGTCAAAGCACAGTACTAGCATATAGAGTCTCAATGATGTTTCAAGTAGTAAGGACTAATGGTGTACAACCAAAACCGCGGACTTTATCCACTCGATAAGTGATAACCACTTGGAAAGTCCGGATAGGGTAGTTCGATCATTCATCGTATGAATATCCATTTGCATGATTTGAACATCTCTATGTTTCATACCAATGAAACGTGGTACTCGGCATCGCAAATGCTAGTCTCAATCTCGAGCGATCCTTATCCTTATTAACGGACGGCTCAATCGACTAGGAACTTGTTTAGAATATACAGTGACTATAAGATATGTTTCATGATAGACATCCCCATGTACTACCACATCTTACATACACTATAGTATATTCAAGGTCTTTATCAAAACAACAATAGTATATCACAATATAACAATATGAAGAAAGATAAAGTCATTGCCATTAATAAAAGTGTAAATTATATTAAACAAAAGATTGTTTATACAAAGAGTCATCAAAGCCCTTAGCCACAAGTTGGCTCACCGGGCACCCACTCTTTCAATCTCCCACTTGCCCTATAGCCAACTAGTCATACTACGTAGACCCATTGCTTCGCGATGTTTGTCAAATAATGGTCCTGGCAAGGGCTTAGTAAGTGGATCAGCGATATTGTCTGCAGAGGCCACTCTTTCGACAGTGATGTCTCCTCTTTCCACAATCTCCCGGATGATGTGGTATTTCCTCAGTACGTGTTTGGATCTTTGATGAGACCTTGGTTCCTTTGCCTGAGCAACGGCACCCGTGTTGTCACAGTACACCGGGACTGGACCAACAACTTCCGGAATAACGCCCAACTCTTGGACGAAATTCCTCATCCAAACGGCCTCTTTAGCAGCAGCTGATGCTGCAATGTATTCTGCCTCAGTGGTGGAATCCGCTGTGGTGTCCTGCTTGGAACCCTTCCAAGAGACAGCACCGCCATTGAGCATGAACACAAATCCAGAGGTTGACTTCGAGTCATCCACGTCACTTTGGAAGCTAGAGTCGGTATAGCCTTCCAATTTTAGTTCTCTTCCTCCATATACCATGAACATATTCTTAGTCCTTCGTAAGTACTTAAGAATGTCCTTCACGGCTTTCCAATGCATTTGACCGGGATTAGCTTGATATCTGCTCGTGACACTCAGAGCAAATGCTACATCCAGTCTGGTAGATATCATCCCATACATGATACTACCTATGGCTGACGCATATGGTACATGTGTCATTTTCTCTATCTCTTCATCAGTCTTGGGACACATAGACTTGGATAGAGAAACTCCATGACACATGGGTAGATGTCCTCTCTTGGACCCATCCATTGAAAACCGTTTCAATATGGTGTCTATGTAGGTTGATTGAGTGAGTCCTATCATTCTCTTAGATCTATCTCTATAGATCTGTATCCCTAGAATATAGGATGCCTCACCCAAATCCTTCATCGAGAATCTACCTGATAACCATATCTTTGTTGACTGCAACATCCCTACATCATTCCCAATGAGTAGGATGTCATCAACATAAAGTACTAAGAATGTCACAGCATCCTTAACTACTTTCTTGTACACGCATGGTTCCTCCGGGTTCTTGATGAAACCAAAATCTTTTATTGTTTCATCAAATTTCTGGTTCCAACTTCTTGATGCTTGTTTTAGACCATAGATTGATCTCTGAAGCTTGCATACCTTATGCTCGCTTCCCATGGATGTGTATCCCTCAGGCTGCGTCATATAGATCTCTTCCTTAATGTTTCCATTAAGAAATGCAGTCTTCACATCCATTTGCCATATATCATAGTCATACCAAGCAGCTATGGCAATAAGGATTCTTATGGACTTGAACATTGCAACTGGTGAAAAGGTTTCATCATAGTCAACTCCTTGTCTTTGAGTGTAACCTTTCGCCACCAATCGCGCCTTGTAGGTCAATACCTTACCATCAGGCCCAAGCTTTCTCTTGTAGATCCATTTACACCCTATTGGAACAATTCCATCGGGAGGATCTACTAAAGACCAAACTTGGTTTGTATGCATCGAATCTATATCCGACTGCATAGCTTCAAGCCATAAATTTGAATCAGCATCAGAAATTGCTTCTTTGAAGTTTCTTGGATCACATCCAACATCGGGTTCATCTTGATCCCCTTCAAGAAGAATACCATATCGAATAGGAGGTCTAGAAGTCCTCTCAGATCTTCTAAGTATAGGCGTGTCCATCAATGGTTCCTGAGGTGTAGGATCGTTATTTTGTATTTCGGGTTCTTCTCGAATTTCTTCGAGTTCCATCATCTTGCCTTTCTTATCCAATAAGAACTCCTTCTCCAAGAAGGTGGCATTCCTTGAAACAAACACTTTTGTTTCAGCAGGATGATAGAAATAATATCCGATTGAATTCTTCGGATACCCTACAAAATAACATAAGGTGGATCGACTATCCAACTTATCTCCCACTGTCTGCTTCACGTAAGCAGGACATCCCCAAATCCTCAAGTACGAATACTTAGGAGCTTTGCCATTCCATAACTCGTATGGTGTTTTGTCCACTGCTTTGGTGTGGACGTTGTTCAACAACAATACCGCCGTTTCAAGCGCATAGCCCCAAAACGAAGGTGGAAGCTCCGTGAAGCTCATCATGGATCGAACCATGTCCAACAAAGTTCGATTACGACGCTCCGATACACCATTCAGCTGAGGTGTCATAGGATGAGTCCACTGAGAGAGAATCCCATTCTCTTTCAGATAGTCCAAAAACTCGGTACTCAAGTATTCTCCACCTCGATCCGATCGAAGTGCTTTAATACTTTTACCTTGAATTCAGCCTTGAATTCTTTGAACTTTTCAAATGCTTCATACTTATATTTCATTAAATATAAATACCCATACCTTGAATAATCATCAGTAAAGGTAATGAAGTAGGTGTGGCCAAATTGAGTACCAATTCTAAATGGACCACAAACGTCTGTATGGATCAAATCCAACAGATTTTGACTACGCTCAGGTTTCCCCTTAAAAGGAGATTTAGTCATTTTTCCTTTCAGGCAGGATTCACAAGTAGGTAGAGAGTTAATATTAGACATATCAAACATGCCCTCTCCCACTAACTTGTTCATCCTCCTTGAGGAAATATGACCTAGCCTAACATGCCAAAGGTTTGCCGGGTTTTGACTATCGATTTTCCTTTTGTTTGTTGTTGCCGGTTTATCAACATAAATTTATTGGAACGTCTTTTAGTTTTAAGTTATATAGATCTTTTTCAAGTTGTCCATTTCCAATCAAACATTCATTCTTGTAAATATTGCAAATCCCATTCACAAAATTGCAAGAATAACCATCTCTATCAAGCATAGAAATAGAAATAATGTTTTTGACCAAATCCGGAACATACAAAACATCTCTCAAAAATAACTTAAAATTGTTTTGCAAAATTAAATAAATGTCTCCTATCGCTTTGGCTTCGACTCTTGAACCATTCCCGAGTCTCAGTTGGGTCTCACCCATCCTTAGCTTATTACTTCTTGTCATCATTTGCAACTCATTGTAAATGTGAGATCTATATCTGGTATCCAATACCCAAGAAGTAGTATTAAGTGAAACATTTATTTCAATATAGAACATACCCTTCGCAGTTCGCAACTGCTCGAGGTATTCCTTGCAGTTACGTTTCCAATGACCGGGTTTCTTGCAGTGATGGCAAACTTGTTTAGATTTGTCCAATTTTGCATGTAACATTTGGCCTTGAGATCATGGTCCAACCATTTCTCTAGTTCGGCCAACCTTTCGGCAGTTACATCAGCCGGGGCTATTTTCGGAGAAGCCTTTTCTAACACTTAGAAAATCTTTTCCGAACTTAGGACAATCTTAACTTATGGAATCATTCTGTATTGTTTGCGCCAGTATGTTTGTTTTGTTGGAGAATTGAAACATGTGGATTACGAAGATTCATCATAATGATATACTGAGATGAAACAGACAATTATCGATGATTGTTTAATTATTTTACTAAGACATAAAATAGGCGAAATTTATTTTATGAATCTCACTCCCACTATTTTAACGATTTCACTACCCTCTAGTGAAAACGGAAAACTGTTTTTCTTAGTGAGAACATGGAGTCCAATTGACAAACTATGGTCCCGAATAATATCAGCCAACCATAATTTTCAAAAGGTAGAGCCCAATTGCTTCCAAAGCAACCTCCACGTTTTTTACCTCATGTCCAATAAGGGCCCAATAATATGACGCCGTTTATTGTGACATGTCAAGATGACTCATCAATATTAAGTTGTGATGGACGGTCGCCATGTGGATCCCCCAATAATATGAGCCGATCCCATGGGAGTTCCACCCAACTTACAACATGTGTCGATCCAATGTACAGCTTTCCGACGAACGGGCCCCCCCAATAATATGAGCCGGACCGTATCCGCGGGTAGCATCTCATACATTGATCGTTGATGGAAGGTAGGAACATTTAAACAATTTTAAATTTCCTTTATTTATCTTGATATCAATTTTAAATCATATTTAAAATGAGGGATTTTAATTTTGAAAATTTGTCTCATCATTTTAAAATTTGTATGCTTGCCGGATTCACACAATTTAGTCTAAAACATGCATACAACAATAATATCACATATTATATAGGATGATCGATTCCATTTCTAATCGACCCGTGGTTGCCAATCACGAGTCTTAGTCCAATCCTAGGTAATATGCAGTATGCAATGCAATCCTATTACATTTGCTTCCAATTTACATTTCTTCTGTCTTTATTGTCTGCTGGGCCCACCTCCATCTTCAAATCTTGATCTCCCACTAAATCTAATGTATTTACAATAAATAACAATGACAAGTAGGGGATACATTTTTAAGGGGTGGAAACGGGCCATAAACCAAGCCTACTTTTATTACATATGGCCCAATAGTTCGTCCATCAGTCCCTGGGAGATACAACAAGAGCAGAGCAATCTGTTGGTGTCCATAATCTCGATTCGAGATTGGAGGTAAAAATTTATAATTGTTATTTAATTTTTACACACACAATTTAATCGTAAAAGTTTTGATACCCATTATGGAATCGTTCCATATAAAATTTTTAAACTTCCGCAGCACCGGGTATCAATTCTGATTGATCTGATCGCCGTTCTCCAACAGTGGTATCAGAGATTTAATCCCTCTGATAGATTGCACTAGAAAATCTATCAGAAGTTTCTACGAAGATAATTAACGAATTTGATCTGTTAAACCAGACTGTAAATTCAAAATTCACAGGCTGGATTTTCACGAGCAGAGGGGAGGGGGGGCGGCCACTTAGAGAGAAAATCAGCCAGGTTTTCGAAAATTGTGACCCTGTTGTGTGTAATTTCTGTACTGCAATAACTTATTTATAATGTAGGCCGCTAACAGCTTAGGGCCCATTAGTCATAAGTTCAAGCCCGACAAGCAAAGCCCGCATGTTCAGAAATTAATATAAAATTTATCGTGACTCTGATTGATAAACCGATTTTACCAATGTTCACAGAAACCATTTCTGCACCTTTTAAAGTCAAGATAAATTTTTCTGAATCCGAATTCAGTGATTTCCAAAAATGCCCATTCCTATGTCATTTTAGGAAATCTTACTCCTCTACTCTTAAATAAGAAGTCCAACTTCTTTGTTCATTAAATTTAACTCTTTAAATTTAACTATCTCAACGGGGATTAAAAATCCATTACTCTGTGTGACCCTCAATGGTTCAGGGATACAGCTAGCCGTGGGCTCACAACTCCTTGTGACTCGGAACAACAATTTCCGACTTGCCCATCGAATCATGGTAAGAGCGCCTAACAACATCGCCCCATGATTCCCTAGGTATCACTGATAGTGCCTACAAGAACCAATAGATTTTGGTTAGCGTACAGTACGGTCCCTTCATCCATATATCCCGATCGAATCAACAACCATTGGTAAATCGAGAGTCGTTCGAGATTCGATAACTATGCAATACATCTTGAAGATCTAATAGTGACATCGCATGTGCTACTAAGAAACCATTTCTTAAAACACATCATGTACTATGGCCAGAGATTCGTCACACTAATATCTCCTCAGATCGCATAGGATATCCACACTCGCAAGTATGTGGTGAATCCTTGACAACAAAGCATCGACTCCTATATGTGTTGTAACTGTACCCAATCCCGACACCTGATGACCCCAATAGAGTCGGTAAATGAGTCAAAGCACAGTACTAGCATATAGAGTCTCAATGATGTTTCAAGTAGTAAGGACTAATGGTGTACAACCAAAACCGCGGACTTTATCCACTCGATAAGTGATAACCACTTGGAAAGTCCGGATAGGGTAGTTCGATCATTCATCGTATGAATATCCATTTGCATGCTTTGAACATCTTTATGTTTCATACCAATGAAACGTGGTACTCGGCATCGCAAATGCTAGTCTCAATCTCGAGCGATCCTTATCCTTATTAACGGACGGCTCAATCGACTAGGAACTTGTTTAGAATATACAGTGACTATAAGATATGTTTCATGATAGACATCCCCATGTACTACCACATCTTACATACACTATAGTATATTCAAGGTCTTTATCAAAACAACAATAGTATATCACAATATAACAATATGAAGAAAGATAAAGTCATTGCCATTAATAAAAGTGTAAATTATATTAAACAAAAGATTGTTTATACAAAGAGTCATCAAAGCCCTTAGCCACAAGTTGGCTCACCGGGCACCCACTCTTTCAAGATAATCTTCTTCTGTTCAAAAACCTCGAATCAAGATCTGGTCCCAAATCAGGTGACACAGAAAATCATCTCAATTCAAATGAGATTTTCATTTCTGTTTGTACAACTCGTCGCAAGGTGCCATCAAGAAAGTCAATTGATAGCTAACGCTGTACGAAATCTCCAAGAATAAAGAATTCTGCCAACTAGGGCTAAGTCGAGCAATACAGGTCATGGCATCATCTCTAACGCTCGACTCGTCTAATCTGGTTGTCCGTCGTTCTGAGGGTATTGAATAAAATACGTTGCACTCAACAACAAATGTTTCTTCGAAATCTATGCCGAAAGAACGAATGCATCAAGGATCTCTGTCTAAACTGATAGAATCCGGAAAAACATGACGTCTGACGACTTCTGACACAATATCCATCCTCTGATCCTAACTAAAATTCATTCCATACGGAATACGGTAGCAGATTTCAACAATCGGTCAATCGAAATCAGATAGTAGATAAAATAAGAACATCTCAAAACATCAGTTGTTGTATACAAATCCTCAGGTAAAAGATTCGCAGTCAGAATCTCATACAATCTAATCTTCTTCTCTGTCCTCATAATCGGTTCCATCTGCGAAACAATTACTCCAACTCTAAAGATTAGAGAAGATCACGGAAATCTCCTCATAAGACAATAGATAACAGACCCTGTAATCAATAAAATCTCTGCGAGCTCGAAGTCTAGATTCAGACATTGAGTCTCGAGCGTCTTCAGCTGTCTCGGTGTCTAGACTAGAGCGTGATTCCTATGAACAAGAATACATCCAAAATCTCAATAAGAAGAATAGCCAAGTACTGAAAGATCATCAGTACCAAAATCAAGAATACTGAATAACTGCAAAGTGCCAATCTCAATATACTCTGCTTTCCCCGAAACATGTGGCATAACAGAATTACTTACTCACAAAAAACGATCTCGGCACTAACCTGAAACTCGAACTTCTATCCCAATCTGAATTCTTTCAACGAATTCTCATATCTGCTTCAAACTCTAAACCAGAACTGCATCAATCATCATTCAGGAGAAATACCGATAGTAGATAACATAAGAACGGATCTACACTCCAACCAGAAGTGAAGAAATCACCGGTCAAGAGAATAATTGTAGTAGAAAAAATAAGAATTAATCTTTCGGTTAAACAAATTGATCTCATAAGATTCGGTTCAGACAAAAGTGCATTCTCTGGAGATAGCTGAGAAATCGGGTCCACGACGATAAGAATCTCTCGAAGAATCTGTTATAGAACTCATAATCTTTAACTCTCTGGTACAGACACGATAAGATCAATAAGAATTCTAAATTCGTCTAATACCTCTGATAGATTCAGTTCAAAGGATATATAACACTGAAGACGAATTTACAATCCAAACGGTACTACAACAAAATCAAAGCGGCTATACCTCATTACAAATCCATTCTTCCATATCTCTTTCTTACTAACTCTCAGCTGATGATGTCTGATCTCAAGTCGTTGCTGAATCTACCCTCATAAATCAGAGGCAATCCCGGAATCTCATCTGGAAAATACCAGCAAACTCTCTAACCACTGGTTTATCAATAAATTTGGGCTAGATTCTAGGACATCAACTGCATACAAAGAGGATTCCTCTATACAATTCTGAAATCAAGCGATCATACGACAGACAATAGCAACTACGGAAAGTAAGATCTCAAAAGGCAGATTGTGAATCATAGTAATATCCTCAGTTAAGAAAGCAAGGAGCGTAACAGAACTATCAGAAATGAGCATAAAATCATATTCAACGGTTACCTGATGTGTCATCATCGGGTGCAACACAAGTCTGCGGATCCTTGTTGAGAGCAAGATTCAACGTCTGTTGAATCGGAGGATGATTCATGATCGAAGAGCCTCTAAGTCGATTCTGGTGTGGCGGCTAAAATGAGTGAACCACACGAGCTTGTCTCTCCTGTTGAACCATTGGCCTAAAAGAACTCCCCGACTGGGATCCACTGTTATAACGTTGAGGACATCTCCTAGAAAAGTGTCCTAGCAGATGGCAGATATTGCAGCATCCAGAAATTCCGAGACAATGCTCACTGAGGTGTAGACCTCCATAATTATTAGAAGATACACCGGAAGATCCTGAACTATGTCCGGAACTAGACTGTTTCGATCTACTGGAGCTAGAAGAACTACTCCCATACTTCTTGAATGACTGTCCTCTCGGTTGAAAAAGACCCCTAGTGGTACTTCCACTGTACACGATCTCTTTCTGGAATGGAATTTGCCTAAGAAATTCAGCTTTAAACAAACTCCACAAAACAACCAATCCTTGATTCTCTAATGCCTTCTTCCTAGAAATCCACCAACTTTTGGCAGTCCCTTGCAGTTGGTACATAACTAACCGAATTCTACGGTCATCGATGTATTCCAGAGAATCAAATAACTGGTCTATTTCTTTTAACCAATTTACACATTCCACCGCATTCTCTGTACTCCTCAGGGTTTGGGGTTGAAAGGTCTGGAACCTCATCAACAAGGCTTCCATCGGCGTTGGAGTAACGTCCATTCTTCAGTCGTAGAACAACCTCGTTCAATCGGATTCCGATGCGGAAAGATTTCTGTTCAAAATTCATTGAGGAACACATATCTCAATTTCGAGAGCATTGGGACACAAACATCTCAATCTCAATCTCAATCATCTCGTGTCCATAATCTCTATTCAACAATTTTCTTCTATCTTAGAAATATTCAATTGCAATTGAGAAACAATTACAGTTTATATTCCAGATAATTCATGCTTTACAATTTAAACCACAAATCATGCAATTCAAATAATATTCACATAATAAAGCATGCTCGCATGGTATTTAAATAAGTCAAATAAATAATTCAAACACATGCGAGAATTCAATTCATGCGGACTCGGAATACCCCGCTCACTCTAGTTCAACCAGGAACTTATCGCTCTGATACCACTTAATGTGAGACCTCGATTCTAATCATCTAATCAAGAATTAATCCTATCGATAATCATAAAAAGATCCAAGAGATAAATAAATAGTTTTTTTACTTGAATAGTGCTCCGCTCGATCGGTAAGATCTTACCGATCGATCGGGCAAGTTTTCAGAAAAATAAAAACTTGGCTAAAACTCACTCGCTCGATCGGTCACATCTTACCGATCGATCGGTGACAGTTCTGAACTAAAAATACAGCAAAAAACTTGTCCAAACTCAATCCAAATCATGCATAAACCAATACATAATTCATCCAAACATCATACAAGCTTCACTACAAGATAGTTCTAGGGTTATACAATCTCAAACTAGTAGAACATGCTTCAGTCTAGCTTATTCAATACAAAGCATAACGAGTACGAATCCAATGTAAGTTCGATTACATAGTCGACTTCTAAAACACCAAGGCCTCACTCTATCAACTCGACCACCTAGCCATGCGATCTCTAACTCGGTCCTGCCCCACCTGTCGCCAAGCACACATACAAAGACATGACAACAGCCGGATAAATTCGGTGAGAATACAATTCCTAGTAAAAGAGACAAAACATGCATATCAATTAATATATCAAAACATGATATATATATATATATATATTATATATATATATATATACAAGACAATCAATTCCAAAAGCATGTCTAAACTCAATTCAAATGCATAAATGCAATGCATTTCTTTAAAATCTGGGATTATCAAGTCTGGATAATCACAAGGTAAATGTTCTTCTTATCTCATTTGGGATCCCGAGGACAAAATATCACCAACACACCGACTCTCCCGATCAAGGTGGACGATGCATATTTTACTCCTCTAGACTCTTGGTGCCTATAGAGAATGTTTCTCGACAATTAGTAAAAAAATCTGCTAACCAATGTCACTCAACTATAGTCCACAGAACATCTAACTTCTCTGGGCCTCTCTTGCCCGCAAAACAAAGGTAAATGACTCAATATGAATGAAAGTGCAAATCAAAAAAACAACCAACATAAATGCCAAGTAGCATTCAAGTATGTGATTTTCCCTAGGACACTCGAATCAATCTGAATTCGAGTTAATCGTCCTATTCCATTTCAAAGTCATCTTTTACCTCTTCTTTGATTGGCGTAGCTGCAATCCGGAAAAGCTACAAGCACAAAATGCTCAATCAAAACATCACTCGAAACAAGTCAAGGAAATAGAATAACCTCGATACCAAACCTTGATCAATTCTTCAACATTTTGGATTCTGTCAATTCTGGACTCCACGATCTGCAACTGAATCTGAAAGGAGATATACAAGAATTCCAAAGTAAATCTATCCAATTCAAACCATTCAGACTCAATTCCAACTCCTAAATCCAAAATCTCATCAATATAAACGATTGATGTTCCAAAACTCAAACTGGCGGCATAACGGCTATAACTGATCAAACCGGAAATACAGACAGCAGTACAACATCTCAAACAACTCATATCAATGCTAAAACCACAATAAAGGTTCAAACCCAACAAATCTCAAAACTCAAATTTTAGAATAAACTTCCAAAATTCCTAACAATTCCGATCGATGTCCTAATTCAAAATCGACTGAGAATAAATGATCAGAACTCTGCTAAGAACAACATACTCGCAACTCAATCGATTCTAACAAAATCCAAAAATTAGAATGTATCTGATCGGAGAAAAATTTACTATAGAACGAAGCTCTCGCTGCCGTGATCGCCAATCTGCCTTCAGAAATAATTTCTAATGGACGGATCGACAAAATCAAAGAATTTCAAAGCTTGAAGAAACGTTTCTTGCTTCAATGGAGGAGAGAAGACGTTTGGGGAAGAGGTTGGAGTTAATGGATGAGTCAAATCCCTTATAAATATCTAATAAAATCGATATTTGCGTTTTAGTCCCTGAAAAATCCAAAATTTGCAAAAAAGACCCTGATCAAATCAAGTCGGCTCTTGAACTCTGTAGTCTTTGATTATCTCAAATAAAGTCAATTAAGATAAAATTTGGGGCGTTACAACCAGTTAGATGGTTTTCTCTGTATTTGCGTACTAGGTTCTGGTGGAAGGGAATGAAGAGGAGTGTGTATCAATATGTTTTAAGATGTTTGGTGTGTCAGCAGGTCAAGGCAGAGCATCGACGACCTAGAGGGTTGCTTCACAGTTTACCTATTCCTGAGTGGAAATGGTAGTTGATCGCGATGGACTTCGTGACCCATTTACCGGTGACCTCGAGGAATCGTGACGTTATCTACGTTGTGGTGGACCGACTCACCAAGTCAGCACATTTCATTCCTTATAACCAGGACTATAATTTTGGCAGGATGACACGTTTGTATATCCATGATATTGTCCGATTGCATGGAGTGTCTCTGAGCATAGTCAGCGATCGAGACCCTAGATTTACTTCCAAGTTGTGGGGGAGTCTTCAGCGCGCTATGGGTACTACTCTACAGCTTATCACCCAGAGACTGACGGGCAGTCAGAGAACATGATTTTTACTCTTGAAGACATGTTGCAAGAATGTTCTATGGATTTTGGTCCAGCTTGGCAAGATCAGTTGCCATTGATTGAGTTCGCATACAACAACATATACCATCGTAGTATTGGGATGGTTCCGTTTGAGGCGTTGTACGGGAGACGATGTCTTACTCCACTGTTCTGGGAGGAAGTGGCGGAGCGACAGGTAGAGGGACCAGAGTTAGTCCATCAGGCTCTTGATATTTTTGGACAGATCAAGAAGAGAATTAAGACTGCGCAGGATCGGCAGACTAGTTATGCGAATGTTAAGCGCAGACCTTTGCAGTTTGAAGTGGGCGAGAAAGTGTTTTTGAAAGTCTCACCATTTTGCAGGATTTTGAGATTCGATCTCAAGGGTAAGATATCTCCTAGGTTCATTGGTCCATTTGAGATTTTGGAAAGTGGTGGAGATTTGGATTAAAGGTTGGCGTTACCGCCGTATTTGTCAAGTATCCACGTCGTGTTCCATGTTTCACTATTGCAACGGTATGTGGCAGATGAGTCTCATATCTTACAACCGTCTTAATTACAGTTGGATACATATTTGATGTACGTGGAGAGACCTTTGCGTATCATAGGTCATAAGGATAAGGTGTTATGCAACAAGATCATTCCTCTTGTTCTAGTTCAGTGGCAGTGCCGAGGCACTAAGGAAGCCACTTGGGAACTTGAGAGTCGTATGCATAAAAATTATCCAGAGTTATTTTGAAATTGTTGTGTTTCAGTTGTTTCTTGTATAATGATTCAGTTTGAATAAAATATGTTTATTCAGTATTTTTACTGCATTCAGTACTTAAGATTATTCGAGGACGGAATATCTTAAGTAGGGGGAATGTAGTAGCCCGTCTCCATTTCACTAGATTAAATGAGTAAAAATGGTTAAGCATGGATTAGGGGCTTAATTTGGAATTAATCGAACAAAATATGAAGTTTTGGACTAAGTACAGTTCGGAGCTTCCGAACTCAGCATCGGAGCCTCCGATCAGTTCGGAATCAATGTTGGTAGTTCGGAAGCTACGTAAGGATCGGAGCTTCCAATATGCTCTCAGCCATGCATGCAATGAGGTGTCAAGGTTGATTGGACACGTACAAGATCGGAGCTTCTGATTGCAGGATTGGAGCTTCCGATCATAGCCAATCCACACGTGGCCTACTTGCGAGATTTGAGCTTTCGATCAGGTGATCGGAGCTTTCGATCGTTGTCTATAAATAAGCCATCCGAGATTTCATTTCTCACACCAAATTCTATAGCTTCTCTCTTGGTCTAGGTGTTTTCTAAGTGTTTTGGGGTGATTCCAGCCTTCTTAGTCTTGGTCCAGGAATTTGCGAGGCGCTCAGGGGGTGCTGCGGAGTGGTGCCCAAGTTCTGGGACAGTCGTCATCAGCGGGATGACGAAGGACGCAGGTATAGCTCTTGCTCCTTATAGTAAATATGGAGTATGCTATATCGTAGTTAAGGATTTTAGAATAAGATTATAATGCATGAGTACTTTGCATTGTAGTACGGACGATAGGCTTGGACTTAGAGCTGTTCTAGCTTTGCCTAGTATATGAGGTACGGAAGTATTATTCGAGATATCCAGATTGAGTATGCATGTATTATGTGTTTGCATGGATTATGTGCTTGCATGTTTTATATGCCTTTATATATACAGCATGACACGACTGTATGTTGTATACATGAGCATATTGAGTCTTTACCTTAGAGGTATCCTATAGTAGAGCGCTCACCCTACGAGTTTGTGGATGGTTGGATACATAATTCTTGTGCCAGGTCACCGTGATGGTTGGACACTTGTACTAGTATCAGGTCACCATTATCCACTGGATATATGAGCCACCTCCTGAGGCGATGTCGCAGCGTGCTATATACCCTGGGCCCGATCTATGAGCTAGTTTCTTGACCTGAGTGTCTCGGTACCCAGTTCACTTACATACATGCACATATAATATCGTATACTCATACTCTTGTACTGAGCTTATCATGATCGCGTCCCGTACATTGTTGTATCTGGACACCATATTCCATGGGGGAGGTCTGCAATTGGATGAGGCGGGTGGTTCCAGGAGGGCTTAGGCGATGGATGGCCAACAGGGTTTTGTCTAGGCTTTTGTTTTGTATGTATTTGAGTTGATACAGATTTTGATTTGGTTGTATCTTAATTATTTCATTTTGGGAATTTATTTATGCTTTTCTGCTGATTTTTTTTTATTTTTTTAATTAAGTTAAATGCATGCTTAAGCTTCTGATTAGTAGGTGATCACGGCGCAGGTCACTACACTTTTTCTGAATAAGTTTGGAGGTATTATAAGTACTAGTATTTTAAGTATCGTGCATGTATTTTGAACTCCTCGCGACTTCGTGGTTTATAATTATTGAGCTTTTAGGCTCACTAATTTGCTTGGTACAGGTTAGATTCTCGTTGAGATCGAGGTGCATGATTCTTGAGTGGACTGCGATGCGGGCACGGCACATGCCTCTGACCTATGCTAGACCTGGCCACGGGCCGGTTCCGGTCCGAGTTGGTGAACCGGCGGTTCCGGTCCGAGTTCGGGTCCGGTTAACCGCCGGTTCAGAGTCCGGGCTAACCCGTGCATTTTTAAAAAAAAAAAAAATTGCAGCGCCCCAGCGCTGATTTTGAAGCGCTGGGGCGCTGCCCCTTCGAATTCAATTCGAAGGGGCAGCGCCCCAGCGCTGCAAAATCAGTGCTGGGGCGCTTAACCTTTGAATTAAATTCAAAGCCCAAAGGGGCAACCGGGCAAGTGAGCAACTTCAATTTTTTTTTAATTTTTAAACAAATTTTTAATAAGACATATTCTTTTAATAATCTCAATTAAATATTTCATATCTCCATAATAAAAATCTATTACATTTATTAAATAAACAATATATTAGAATTTCAACATCTTATGACTTATATTACAAATCTATTACATTTTATTCTACTTCACTCGCATTTCCTCCATCGTAGTTCCGGATGTTCCTTCGGTATCATCTTGGTCTTCTTCATCACTTTGAATATGTTGTGTTCGAGTAGCGGCTTTTGACCAATCATTGAGCAAACATTGGGCTTCCAAATTTTCCGGCCTTAAGCTAGAACGTCTCTCGTCCAATTTATTTCCTCCAATACTAAATGCTTGCTCCACTGCAACTGTTGAAACCGGACAAGCTAGAATTTCTTTTGACATTATAGCCAAAATTGGATATATTTGTGTTTTTTGCGACCACCATATCAAAATGTCGAAATTTTCCTCATCTGTATCACTAAAATCAAAAGTAGTGGTAAAATAATTCTCAAGTTCCTGACTTGAACTTGAGGATCCTCTTGGACGTTTCGTCTGTTTCCTTAATAAAAGTTGTGCTTTAGTAAGTTTAGAAGTAACATTACTAGTTGCAGTGGATTGTATTTCATGTGAAACAATTTGTCCACCATATTTGATGTTATATTCATTATAAATATCAAGTAAATGAGTTTTAATATTAAACAAAATCAATGAGATAGAAGGAATCGTTTTCGCAATAGGCTCCAAAGATTCATAATATAATGTTAACATGTCGCTTAAGCCATCTAATTTAAGTCTAGGATCTAAAACAAAAGCACATAAAAAAATTTCAGAAATGAGCAAAAAATATTTTTCCCATTTTGCTTTCATGATGAGAATACATTGAGATAAAGCACTATCATTAGATTTAACATATTCATGAAAAATACAAGCAATGTTGCAACAATGTGTTAAAACTAAATGTGAAGTAGGGTAATAAACACCGGATAATTGGTCACTAGCATCATTAAAAACTTTTAAAATTTCACAAATACTAGTGCATATGTTACATTGATTTGAAAACAAATAAATATCACGAGCTTGAACAAATTGATTAAAAAATGTACATAATAAATCTTTATATTCAAAAGAGGATAATAACAATTTATATGTTGAATTCCAACGAGTTGGAACATCTCATGCAAACCGCTTAGGCTTCATACCATTTACTCTACAAAATTTTCCCCATTGCTTCATAACTTGAGGATGAGTCCATAAATAATGAATAGCGTTCCTAATTGGTTGAATATGTATGCCTAAACTCTTTAGCCCATCTTGAACACACAAATTTAAAATATGACATGTGCATCTAATATGAAAAAATTTGCCACCTAGTGATGGTTTACATATTTCAATAAGCTCACTAATACTAAAAGTATTTGCACTAGCATTATCAAAAGACATTGAAAAAACTTTGGTAGTTAGACCATATTCTTCTAAAATAACAAATATAAGTTGCGAAATATTTTGTGTCGTGTGTGATTCGTTGAAACATCTATATGCAAACAACTTTTTTTGAGTGTTCCAATTATTATCAATCCAATGACATGTAATACCCATATATGAACAATTTTGCCAATGATCACTCCAAATATCAGAACACAAAGAAACTTTATTATTCAAACTATAAAATTCCTTAATTAATTCTTTCTTTTGATCAACGACTAATTTTTTCATTTTGCGTTTGAGACTATTTCTTGGAATACGTCTAAAAGAAGGATTTGTACTTGTAGAAAGCCAATTTTCAAAAGATAATTTATCGCTAAAACTAAAAGAAAGTTGTTCAACCGCACAAAATTTAGCCGTTTCTTCTCTAAATCTAGCTTCGTTATATTTAAATAGTTGAGATTCATTACCCGATTGAGAAGAGAATGCCGGAATTTGAGTTTGAGCACGATCAATCCCAATTTTCACCGGATGATTTTTCTCGATATGCCGCGTCAAAGTTCCATAACCACCTCCTTTTTTAAATTTGTAACATTTTGAACAATATTTTCATTTGGCTTGCAAATCACCGGAGGAAAGCGTCACCTTGTCGAAATGTTTGGTGAAGATATCGGATGTCAGGCGAGGCATCGCTCGAGTTTGTCTTTGAGAGGCCGCCGGATCGTTCATACTTTCTTGACTTGCATGATGATGTGGTGGTGGTGGTTGTTCAACTTGTTGTCTTTGTTGCGCCTCTTGTCGAATTTCTTGAATTTCATCATCGGAATATTCAAGATCAAAGCCATCGACATTGAATTGTGGATACTCGACCTCGGGTGGTATGATGCTCTTTTCCTTTCCTTTTCCTTTGTCACCCCTACGACTTGATCCCGCTCCGGACATTTGTAATTGTATAAATATGGAAATAAATCAATAATTGACAATAAACCAATAATCGAATTATCGAAACTTGATATTTTTCATAATTCAAGAAATTAAAAGGAATTGAGAATAGAGAGAATGAAGAGAGAATTGTGTAAACAAAATGAAAGGAGGTTGGGGGTATTTATAGAAAAAAAAAAGTAGGTTTTTTTTTAAAAAAAAACGGTAGACCCGGCGGGTTTGGCGGGCCGACCCGCCGGGTCGGCCGGGTTTTCAACGGCTACGAAATCGTGGCCGTTGAGAGAGATCCAACGGCCACTTTCTAGTGGCCGTTGGATCTGGGCGCCCCGATGGGCGCCACGTGTCCAACCCGCCGGGTTAGACCGTTCCAACCCGCCAGGTCCAACCCGCCGGGTTGACGGTTTTCCAAATGGAAAATCGGGACCGGACCGCCTAGTGGTCGGTCCGGTCCCGGTTCCGGGTTGGGCCCGTTGACCCAGTTAACTGGCCCGTTGACCACGGGCCGATTTCGGGCTGGGTCCGGGCCCAACCCAGCCCTTGGCCAGGTCTAACCTATGCTAGTATTCCGCATAATTTATTTAAACTTAAATTCTTTAAAGTTTTTTTTTTATTTTTTTTTATTGGATAAATGTAAATGTAAGAACTTATAGATTTTAATTTATGGAATGTAAACTATTTAACTAATTCACAATTTCGTTTGGGATTGTACTGTTTTGTTAATCTCATGCTTTTATCGTACCAGTTTCCTGTCTTGTGTTAGTTTATTTAAATGTTGTGATTGGGACAGGTGGGTTTTAATAGCTACAGATAGGTCATGCTGAAATTTTTTTTGAAAAATCCGCATTTTCTATTTAAGTTTTATTTAAAGTAAAGGTTAGGGTCGTTTCAGTACTAATGCAACTTGAGCATGTGATAGACTTTGTCTTTCAACAATTGAAAACACACGAGTTGAATTATCCAGTACATGATCTTGAGTTGGCCACCATTAGCTTTGCATTCAAGATCTGGAGAAATTACTTATATGACGAGAGATTTGACATATTCACATATCACAAGAGTCTAAAGTATATATTCACTCAAGCTGAGTTTAATATGAGACAGCGATGCTGGATGGATCTTCTGAAGGATTACTACTGTGAAATCAAATATCATCCAGGTTCCATTAATCTCACTATTGATGCCTTATGTCGACAAGTTAGACTCTCTTCTCTTCAGAATAGTCATATCTCTAGCATGATTCAATAATGTTGTTCTTTGGGTTTTACCTTCAAACACAAAAAGGGAGCGAATGTAATTTGATTGTATCCTCCGGGGTGTCAAAAATTGCTTTTATCGCATTCTTGAGCTTATTTTTAAACTATTTCAAAAATTAGCATTTTCGACTCGGACTAGTAAAAATCCAATTTAATATTTTAAATTGAGAATTTCAAACTTAGGGATTTTATAGTGCAAAGTTTAATTAAGGAAAGAGTTGCAACTTTAGGATAGCATTTTTTTAACACACTCATACACCTACCAATAATTACATACACCTCTAATTAATGTGTTATATTCATTGATGCACATACTAATTTTCTTAATGATGATTTAAAAAATTCGAAAGATTATTTATAATCTCACGCCTATTTAAAGCCAAATAAACTGTTTAGAAGAGCTATATTGGATAAGAAAAATGACAAATAAAAATATCTATTTACTTATTGTTTCAATTTTTCTCGCAGTCAGTGTCTCTATATGTCATGCACAAGCACCGATAAGTAGTCATAGTTCGATGATGATTAATGAATTTAAATTAATTTTAGTAAATGATTTTGTTAATTCAGCTTATTGTCTCGAAAAAATAGGGTTAAAACTTCGTGATTTTTTCATATTTTGAACAATTGTTTTGTGATTTTAATTCTATCTCTATTTCCGAGTCACGTAATCATAATATATGGATCTGTCATAACTATAAGACCAAGTCCATTCCAACAATTATATGTGACACGGAAGTAGTAATTGAGAACAAAAGTTGCATGATCTTGGATTCTGTTGGGCTCATAGCACATTCCTTTTGGCATAATGGGGACGCATTTTACTATACTTCGACAAGCGAAATTTATAAATGCTTGCAAATCAGCTGAGAGAGCTTTGGGGCTTGAAATGCACCATGCCTTTGGCTGTAACAAAAATTTATCTTTAAATATGATATATATTATAATTATATGACTCGAAAAGAGACATAGAATAACAAAAGATTGTTCGCCCTACAAAAAATCACGAAGTTTTAATTTTTTTTTTCGAGATAATAAGTCGAATTACATGAAATCATATAATAAAATTTATTTAAAATATTCATGAATCATCGTCGAAATATGACGACTTACTTCCCCTTGTGCATGGCGATTCGAGACAATGATTACGAAAAAAATTGAAACAAGAAGTAAGTATATAATTTTCTTTGTCATCTTCCTTATCTAATATAGTTGTTTGTAAATAGTATTGCAAGTTATTTGACTTTAAAATAGGTGTGAGATTAATGACATAAATCTTTCGAATTCATTAAATCATATTTAATAAAAAAAAATTTTGTATCATGAATATTACACATTAGATTACACAATCTCTTTAAAATTACAAACCATATGAAATTTAATTTTTAAAAAAAAAATTTCAAATAAAGTACAACATGAATAATTTTATAATTTGAAAGGTAATATATAACTCAATGTGTGTCATAACATACATCTATTTTTAAATATATCATGTAATTTTCTATTTTCATTGGCATGAAATTTATTTTATCCAAGGTTTATATTCTTAATATTAAAGTTTGTTATCGTGATTTTATTTTTAAAATATATGTTAGAATAAATTAAATCATATTAAAATTTATAAATTATATTATATGATAAATCATATTATGCTTTTTTAACCATAATCATATAACAATTTTAGAAACCATTACTAAAATCATTTTACTCACGAATTTTGGGTTGGGATCGGAAATGTGTGTAGAGAAGGGTTGAATACACACTTTTAAAAATTATTTTGAGCTACAATAGCTCATTTTTAAAAGTTCAAAAATGAAGCAAGCCCCGAGAAATTATATCGAGTTTGGTTACAAAAATAAGCAAAAAATACTCGAAATAATCCCTGTAAAATCTTATTAATTAAGCGTTTGAGAAATCACTTGAAAATATTCAAGTTGATATATATGATAAAAATGAATGCTATGTAAATGAAAATAGAAAATTACATGATATATGTTAGAAATTCGGTTTATCAAAAAGGAATTTTGGCGTTTACAAAGTTAGAGATTGCGCAAAACTAAACTGATAAGTATGATGCAGTGCCAAACCGAGCTTCAAAAGAAATAGCGACTTTATTGAGAAAAGTGCTAAAAATAAAGGCACGACTCTACTAAAGAATAAGCTAAACTGAAGCCCCTGCAACAAAAGAGCTAAACTGATATCAAGAATGCTAAACTGAAAGTATGACACTCAACCGACATTACAAGACAAAGGTACCAAACTGTCTGAGGGAAACTGATCGCATAAAAGCATCTCATCTCTACATCAGTTTTCCATCGCGAAGCTCTACTGGATAAGATTGTCCGTACTCATCGTACTCTGACACCTCTGAAACAGAATGCCGCAATACCCAGAGAATGTTGGACACAGAAATTATCGGTGAAAATGAAGAAGCAACGGGAATAATTCAAATTGATCAGAGACACTTCAAGTATATTACCATTGGATTCAGAAGCCTATACATAGGCATCTTGATCATTTAGAACATGACCTCTTCTTGGGAGATACACATACTCTTGCTTTCACAAGTTCACAAGCTTTCAAAGAACAGAGTAAAATGATCAAGAAACTCGAAGCACAACACACTAAGATTATTCTGATCATTCAAGGATCGATCTTGTGCAGATCTCTAATCGAGTTGTAATACTTGTCTTTTATTAGTCTAGGACTGAAACTGAGTTATAACTAGGAGCTCTAAGATAGGCAGTGAGTAAATCCTATTCTTCGATTATGGTTTTGCAAATTGCTTGTAAAATTCAAAGTCTTCTAGTGCTATCCTTCCGAGGTGGAAGAAGGGGTGACGTAGGAGTATTTTTCTCCGAACCTCCATAAATAATCGTCTTTGTTATTATCAGTTTATCTACGCTTACTCACTATTACTTACACTTTTGGATAAATCGTTCAGAATCTGCCTTTGACATATTTCCGCACATTCACTTTTTTGTCAATCGACATTAGACATCAAGATAAATTGAGAATTCAATCACTAAACCAATTGAATTCATATTCAGCCTCACGAGAAATTTTTGATAGTGTATTCACCCCCCCCCCCCCCTCTCTCTACACTCTCAACCAATCCCAACAAGTGGTATCAGAGCGAGGTTTTTATCTTGTCTCTGAACACTATTCAAAAATGACTTCATTCAGCAAAATTCTTATGTTCTCCAAATGGGAATTTGATGACTGGAAGATACGTATGCAAGCTCATCTGTCAGCTCTAGATGATGATATGTGATATGTTATCACTGATGGATCTCTCATCATTACTAAAGTCAACTCTGCTATTAGCAAGGCTTATAGAGTTTTTAACAAAAAAACACTAAATGTTGAGAAATATGTTCATGTTATTTTTGATGAAACAATGTCTATTGGAAAATCAACAGATGATAGTCAACTGATAAATCGATTGCAAAAAATTCGCCTAGAAGAAGACAGTGAAGACGACACCATCACTTACAAAAGATCCTTTCAAAATCCTGAACCCGAGATAGTGGAACCCGTTGTTGAAAGCAATCCAGGATATCAAACAGTTGAAATTGAATAAGATCATCAACAACCTATTCAAAAAAATTATGTAAATAATGAAGATGCAACTGTAAATCAAGCTCACATCGATGATCCATCTCATATTGAAACAGTTAAATTTGAAGGGCATCTTGAACCCAATCTCAGATGGTCAAAGAAACACTCACCAAATATGGTAATAGGAAATCCAATCGCTCCATTAAGAACAATAGGACTGATGATCAAGGAACTTTTTCATGCATCCTTTATATCACAAATAGAGCCAAAAAGAATTTAAGAAGCATTGGCTGACAGTTCCTGGATAGAAGCTATGCAAGAAAAGCTAAATCAGTTTACCAGAAACTCAGTCTGGAATCTTGTTCCAAGACCATCTCATCAAATTGTTATAGGAACTCGATGGGTATTCATAAATAAACTAAGTGAAAATGGGACAGTTATCAAAAATAAATCAAGGCTACTTGCTCAAGGATATAGAAAAGAAGAAAGAATTTTCTACGATGAAACATATGCCCCAGTATCAATACTGGAAGCTATAAGAATGTTTCTTGCCTATGCATCTTTTAAAGACTTCAAAGTATATCAAATGGATGTCAAGAGTGCTTTCCTAAGCGGAAATTTACCAGAAGAAGTTTTTGTTGAGCAACCTCCAGGATTTAAGAATCATCAGTTTCCTGATCATGTCTATTATCTTAACAAAGCTCTATATGGACTGAAACAGGATCTGGGAGCTTGTATGACACTTTAACTAAATTTCTTCTTGAGCATGATTTCACTATAGGTACAGTGGATAAAACACTGTTCAAATTTATAAAATATGATCATACACTCCTTGTTCAAATTTATGTTGATGATATTATATTTGGGTCAACTAACCCCAAATTATGCAAAAGATTCTCCAAGTTAATGCAGGATAAGTTCGAAATGAGCATGATGGGTGAACTGACATTCTTTCTTGGATTACAAGTCAAACAAATGGAGAATGGAACATTCATAAGTCAAACCAAATATATCAAAAAACTTATTAAAAAGTTCGGCATGGAAAATTGCACAGCCGCTACAAGTCCCATGAGTTCATCAATCAAACTTGACAAAGATGAAGGGGGAACATAGGTTGAGGCAACTATGTATCGATGTCTAATAGGGTCATTACTCTACCTAACAGCTAGTAGACCTGATATTGTATTTGTTGTTTGCTTATGTGTCAGGTTTCAATCAGATCCCAAACAATCACATCATCTAGCTGCCAAGCGCATATTAAGATATCTTAAAGGAAACCAAACTGTTGGGTTATGGTATGCTAAAGATAATTCTTTCAATCTAGTTGGATATTCAGATGAAGATTATGCATGATGCAAATGGATAGAAAAAGCACAAGCGGATCATGTCAATTCTTGAGATATAGACTGATCTCTTGGTGTAGCAAAAACCAAACGTCCATTGCAACATCCATAATTGAAGCTGAATATCTCGCAGCAGGCAGTTGCTGTGCTCAACTTCTATGGATGCAACAATAGTTGAGAGATTATGGAATCGAAGCCAAGGAATCACCAATTTTCTATGATAACACCAACATTATTGCGATCTCATACAATCCAACTCTTCACTCCAGAACAAAACATATTGATGTCAGACATCATTTCATCCGAGATCATGTACTCAAGAAAGATATTCGTCTGGAACATATCTCCACGGAACAACAAGCTGCAGATATCTTCACCAAACCGCTGCCTGAGCCTAAGTTTTCTTATTTTCGCAATATTTTAGGTCTTATTGATTTATCTTAAATCATCAAAGGGAGTAATATAATTCTCTACTATGATTTCTACAACATCTCTTGTTATTTTAAAAAAAAAAAATCATTGGGTTGATATTACAAACACTGTGACTAATCACACAAACAATTAGTTTACTTAATTCAGTTTTGAAAGGAAAAGTGAACTTCTCAAAACTCTTATTCTTCATAAAACTCTGTTTATAGGATTTTTTTAATGCATAAACTGAGGGGGAACTTGTTTGATGTAACAATTGATAACTTAAAACTCACAAGAAATTGATATCAATACATTCACATACACAAATTTTTCAAAGATGCTCAGTTACAATTAATATTTGTAATTCAACTGTAATTTTCCAGAAATTCACCAACTCACTAATTTCTCTTCCCTCTAATTCTTCATATGCATCAAAGAGTGTCATCATACTTAACTCTTTCTTTAGCAGCAGCAGTTGGATACCCTCTCTACTCCAAACACAAACAGGGTTTTCATTCAGTTGCTGCTTGTATTTCATCAATCGACGAGCATCCACAGGCTTGAGAAGGCCCAACCCTCGAGCTTGAATCAAAAGAATCTTTGCCTTCAGATTTCCAACTTTCTCATCTACAAGATTCTCATACGCTTTCTTCAACTCTTCCATGTTTTCATAAAATTTACTTTATCATGATTTCTTTAAAATATTTGCTCACAAAATTCGAAGAATCACTAGAATGTGTCGATAAAATACTTAGAAATTTGACGCATCTAGTGTTTGTTAGCAGTCTGGTTACCTCATAGTTCAGTCAGTAAGTTTACATAGAAATTAAAAGCATAGATCAATAAAAAAAAAATTAAAATAAGATTTCATTAAAAAAATCGGCTGAACCGATTGATTACATTTTACGATAAAACAATTGATTAAAAATCCTTTGACCCCAAGTGAGCACCCACTGAAGAACAGGTGATAGAGATGGCTCCATCAGTTCGACATCACAACCAAAATTCAGGAGAACTCTATCCTCCTTGAGAAGCATCAAATGAAGCAAATTTTCATCCTTTAAAATAAGCTTGATGTCTTCAACCCCTAGCCTACTCATGTAATTCTTCTGACGATTGACCCCAAAGTTTCCAACTTTCTTCTACTTTGTGGCGGAATTGAGGAATTGTGATACATATGTATCTCCTCAATTTTATGCGAGACTGACATTGTTTTCTCCCACACAAATTCTTCAATTTTTTGCTTCAGAAGTTCATGATACCTGTCTCTGCAAGCATCACAATGAATCGAAACACTAGAAATCAAACTAATCACAACACTGATATTCCTCATGATTTTCAACTTATCTTAGAATTAAAAAAAAATTTGATACTCTGATGATATATTTATAGGCTAAGTTTTTAAAGGGAAAGTATGGTACTTTTTCCCGCTCTGATATATATATACGATTAGTCAATTAAAATTTGAATTTTGAAATTATCTTGACACATTAGCACATCACACCGACTCACGCATACATATATATATATATATATAATTGATTTTTCAGTTTATCTTCGTCAAAACCCTAAAAGAAATCTTACGAACGATTCTCTTTCACAATATTTTCTCAGATCATTCTAAAAAATGACAATTTCATCTCCAGTTTATGTTCTAAATGCTCTCATGATGGACTTTGAATCTTTGTATGGAATGAAGAATGATGGAATCACCACTGTCTGTCAAGCTTTATAGACAACTGGTCTTTAATCTTTTCTGGAAACAAAAGCTCTCAGCTTTTATAAGAAAAACTTGATCTCTTTGTATCACAAGTGTGCTACTACAGAAAGAGGAACACTACAGATTTCAGTGGGAGGACATCTTGTTGAAATTGATGAAGCATACTTTGCTCAAACCTTCAGTTTACCGATCACAGGAATTACATATTTCAATACTATCTCTGCCACTTATCTCACAGATATGCAGACTATGTTCTCATTGTCCGAACAACCTATTTCTCTATCTGCATACAAACGTAAAGTGAAAATGGAGTTTCAAATTATTGTTGATATTGTTTCAAAGAGTATTTTAGCTAAAGGTGGATCCTCTGCTAAACTGACCATTGAAAAATTCAGGGTCATGACAGCCATCATTAAAGGAATCAAAGTTAACTAGGGCAATGTGCTTTTCAAAATCTTTCTTAATATGATGATTGACTCAAAGCAGTCCCCTAGATATGCAGCTCCGATAAGCTAGTTACTTGAGATATTGGGAGTAATACTTCAAGAGACTACTCCTCTTCATAAGTTCAGAGTGGTGAACATTGAGAATTTGAACACTTTTCACCCTACGGAGTCAACTGCCTCTACTGCTCCTAAACGAACTGCTGCTCCAACATTCAAGATATCAAGGAAATACAGAAAGCAGGTTGTTCATGAGAGTGATGACGACGACACAGAGGACGCAGTCAAGCCACCACCAAAAAAGGCAAGAACTACAAAGGAAAAACCAATCTCTTCCCCAACTAAACTAGTCATATCCATGACTCCAAACCCTGCAACCGATCAACCCTCAGTCACCTCAACATCTTCAGATGAAACTCTCTCTGAACTTTGCTTTAAAGCAAAATCTGATCCCAAAGGAAAACAACCTTTAATCGCTGAACCACTGCAAACAATGAACCCGTCAACTGATGTTATTTCGGAAGTTTTAGTCAAAACTCAACAAGCATCTTTTCAACGTGTTGTCACTCCAACCATTCTACCACCAGCCAGACCTTTTGGAGGAGTACTTACCTCTCAAATTGTTGAGTACACACATTCAGGGTTATATATTCGATCGAACACATTATCGTCTTCATTTGCTTCTTTATCTGAAGCAAATAGATCATCCAACGCCATTCAAATCCAGATTGACCTAACTATGGATGAAGTATTGGAATACGCTGAGCACTACACCACTACTATCTTTGATGAATGACACACATATCGCACTTCAATGCTCGCTCGTTTTATTCATCAAATAGGTCAATTCAAGAGGTTTGTCAAACTTGAGGAGCTTGTTCTCAAAACTGTTAAAACCATCAACATTCAGGAAGCAGTGAACAGACGGGAATATTTCTTTGATCTTCTAAGGGTAAAGAAGCTCACCCAAATCCTTGATGAACGACAAAAGAATTATGACCCACTGGCAAGAACTGCCTATGAAGATTGTTCTGTTTTTACTCAGTTGGATACCAATCTAGCAACACTGCAGCGAAAAATTAGATTTGGGGATGAAGATAAAGAAAGAGTTATATATCTTTAAGAAGCACAAATCTCACAGGAAGTCAAGGTTAAGTCGCAAAACAACTAAGAAACATCGATCCTCAACTGAATCCTCTACTCATTCTATTGATCAGATTTTTGATGAACTTCAACAAGAAGCAGCCAAAGATCAATATGCATCAAGTTCATCATCAATTGAGAAACAGCTACATCCTGTAGAAGAATAGCTAAAGCTCCCTGATCTCTCCATCATGAATGTGGATGAAGCCATTTCTCAAGTCATTTCTCATCTGGAGAAAACTGAACAACCCGTGAGACCAACTGATGAAGCATCTTCTTCAACACATGATGAACCACCGATTAATGTTCCAATATCTGAGCATGAGCCCAACAAGACAGCTCCTATCCATGAATTACAACTGGCTATTGTTCCTTATTCACCTTTAAGGACAAACTCAAAAACTACAAGCATTCCCCTATCATACTTCAAATCACCAGCTCCGTTGATCCAACATGCAATCACATCGATACTTCCAAAACTCACTACCACAATCGACATCAGCAGGTTAATCAGGAATGAATTTGCCCCACCATCATCACAGATTTTTTCACCCTCAGTGATGAGATCATATTTTGCCCCATTCAAAGGCAAAAACAAGATTGATAGAGAGCCACCTACCCTCAAAGCTCAACGAACTGATTTCTTGACAATATTGCGCGAAGAATTCTCCACTACAGATGATACTATTCCTACATCATCCATGGATATGCATGATGACTTGATGGAAGCTATCTCAGAAATGGAAGGATCCTTGACCACTATTTTCAAAAATCTTCAAATCCTTAAACAGGGTCAATTTCAAACTCGCTCAAATGTTGAATTTTTATGCAGTTCTCTCACTTTTGAGCTACTCGAAATGCAAGACAAAATTGCGGCAATGGACATACTCTTGCTCAATGATGCTCAAATGACGTTAACATTGTCTCATCTGCAACAATCTCACACATCTCTGTAAATTAAAGTTTATATGCTAGCAGCAACTATTCAAAACTTTCAAGCTACAATGCAATCAAATTTCTATGGTCTTTCCAGACAAATTGGATACTTGAAAGATGCCTCTCGACAATCAATGCATCCATCCTCCAATACAAATCAGTCTGCAGCCAGATATTCCAGGCACTCTACTACGCAACCGTCTTCAAGTCACAGCCTGCATCAATCCAGACCTCCAGTTTTTTGTCGATAAATAATTCTCTCAGTTTCAAATTCTATTTCAAGAACAACCCGCTTTGATATTTCTCCCCTGATTATCTTTTTCCCACCGATTGTTCATCAAAAAGAGTGAAGACAGAGTGTAGATATCATCAGATCAGTAAATTCAGTTTACCAAGCAAAATTTTGATCAAATCAGTTTATCTCAATTCTACAGAGTGATCAGTAAATTCAGTTTACCAAGCACAATTTTGATCAAATCAGTTTATACTCCAAGTTTTGATAAACACCAAAAAAGGGGGAAATTGTTAGAAATTCGGTTTATCAAAAAGGAATTTTGGCTTTTACAAAGTTAGAGATTGCGCAAAACTAAACTGATAAGTATTATGCAGTGCCAAACCGAGCTTCAAAAGAAATAACAACTTTATTGAGAAAAGCGCTAAAAATAAAGACACGACTCTACTAAAGAATAAGCTAAACTGAAGCCTCTGCAACAAAAGAGCTAAACTGATATCAAGAATTCTAAACTGCAAGTTATGCTGATAAAGTGCTAGACCAAAAGTATGACACTAAACCGACATTACAAGACAAAGGTACAAAACTGTCTAAGGGAAACTGATCGCATAAAAGCATCTCATCTCTACATCAATTTTCCATCGCAAAGCTCTACTGGATAAGATTATCCGTACTCATCGTACTCTTACACCTCTGCAACAGAATGCCACAATACCCAGAGAATATTGGACACAGAAATTGTCGGTGAAAATTACGAAGCAACGGGAATAATTCAAATTGATCAGAGACATTTCAAATATATTACCGTTGGATTCAGAAGCCTATAAATAGGAATATTGATTATTGATCAGTTAGAACAGGACCTCTTCTTGGGAGATACACATACTCTTTCATTCACAAGTTCAGAAGCTTTCAAAGAACAGAGTAAAATGATCAAGAAACTCGAAGCACAATACACTAAGATTATTCTGATCATTCAAGGATCGATCTTGTGCAGATCTGTAATCGAGTTGTAATACTTGTGTTTTATCAGTCTAGGACTAAAACTGAGTTGTAACTAGGAGTTCTGAGATAGGCAGTGAGTAAGTCCTGTTCTTCGATCGGGGTTATGCAAATTGCTTGTAAAATTCAAAGTCTTCTAGTGCTATCCTTTCGAGTTGGAAGAAGGGGTGACGTAGGAGTATTTTTTTTCCGAACATTCATAAACAATCGTCTTTGTTCATTTATCAGTTTACCTACGCTTACTCACTATTACTTACACTTTTGGATAAATCGTTCAGAATCTGCCTTTGACATATTTCCGCACATTCACTTGTTTGTCAATCGGCATTAGACATCAAGATAAATTGAGAATTCAATCACTAAACCGATTGAATTCATATTCAGCCTCATGACAAATTTTTGATAGTGTATTCACCCTCCCCTTCTACATTGTCAACCGATCCCAACAATATATTTAAAATGAGATGTACATTATGACATATTTGTAAAATAATTGATTGCAATAATTTACTATAATATTAGGAATATAATCTTGGTAAAATAAATGTCATGCAAATGGAAATAGAAATAGCAAATTAGACCATATACTTAAAATGAGAAATAAGTTATGACACGTGGGGTCATATATGATCTTTGGAATTATAAAAACATTCATATTTGGGGAAAAAAAAACTTGTTTAAAAGTGCATTATGATCGTTGGAATTATAAAAACATTCATATTTGGAATTATGAAACGTGAGTTGCAGAGATTGTGAGTTTATGCGGTTATTTTGTTATTGACTAAAATTTTCAAGTGTTAGTTGGGTGTGATATGATTGGATTTAAAAATTATTTGAAATCATTGCTGATGCCATTACTCCATAATATTTCTTGACTATTCTTGTTGGTTGTTGGGTAGTAGTAGTTTTTAGAATTTATTGGTTTTAATAGTTTTGCTCGGGACTAGCAAAAGTCTAAGTTTGGGGATATTTGATAAGTGTATTTTATACACTTAATTTAGTTATGATTTTAATTGTTAAATGTTTGTTTCGAGCAGATTTATGTGGGTGTTTTGTTGTTTTTGTGGTTGTAGGAATTTAGTGAAGTTATGTGGAAAAATGAAGAAAAATAATAATTTGAGAAGAGGAAAGAATAAAATGGAGAAAAGAAAATAAGAAGAATAAAGAAAGAAAAGAAGAGAACAGGAGGAAGAATCGATAAAGGCTAGTGAGCTTTTCTACATTGGGCTTTATTGTTAGCGCTACTCTTAGTGCTAAAGATTTCTTGAAGAAGCGCAATCGCGCTATGCCTGGGAGCCTTGAAGATTTGAGAAGCGGACTTGAAGCGCGCCCGCGCCGTCTATTGAGCGCCTGCCCCGTTGCTGAATTGGAAAGATTTTATTATTTCAGGAAATTATTCTATGGGCTTTTGAGTGGGCTTTTGTGCATGATATAAAAAGAATTCTTATCAGAGAGAAAGGGGGGAGCCGCCACAATCACACACACATATCAGAGAAAGGTTTTGATCGTGATTTCTGAAGATTTGGGAGCTTTAATTGAAGAACGAAGACGGAGATTGATAGACCGAACACGGCGTCAACGACGGATTTGTTTTCTATCTTTTATTTTATTCTAAAATGTTTGGATTTATGAATTATTGTTTTATTCAGAATTTTATTATGAACTAATTTTTAGAGTCTAGAGGTCGGATGGAACCTGGTGTAGACGCTTTCATGAATTTTTGATTTTATTGAATTAAATTTCTTCTAGATTAATTGTTTTTTCTAGAATTGATTGTCTTTTCAATTATCTGATCAATAATTGATTTGTTATATTTATTTGAAATCATTGCTCGGGAGAGGGGATTTTGAATAGGACATTAGAAAATACACTGTTAATTATTTATACAGCTCGGGAGAGTGTATAATTTTAACAAAGCTTTTAAAAAGAACATTGTTTTGTGATAGATCACTGCGATAAATTCTTAATAGGGATATTGAAATTTAATTGTAGTTGATAAATATTATTTGTTGCTCGGGAGAGGGAAATAATAAACTTAAGTGTTCTTGGCTATTAATTGATTAGAATTCATGAAACTAAATTAATTAGGATTGACTGTTGTTGAAACCAGGTGAAATCTATACCTCTAGACCATTTTTCTCTGATTGATATTCATTTGAAAGTTGTGTGCGTGCTTTTAAATCATCCGATTATTTTATTATTCTGCAAAAATTCTCAAAGTTTGATTTTCTAGATAAAGTTTAGACTATTTTAATTACAAGTACTGAATATTTTCATTTTACTCCATGTGGGATCGATATCTGAATTATTCACTATATTAAAACTTGACACTCGTACGCTTGCGAGCAATTTTCACAACAGCCGCGCTGGGTACAGCGTTGGGGCGCCGATTTTCAGGCGCCCCTGCACTGCTCGGTCTGTCCGGGCCAATTTACTTTACTGTTTTTTAGTCCTAAATCTATGTTTATAATATTTTAAGGTGTTTTAAGTATTTTTAATAATGTGTATGCAAAAAGTTTCAAGTTTTGATGTCCAGTGTGGATGGAATGATTCACGTGAATCGATTATGTTATATAATGCATGTATATGACTTGTACCTTCTTGAAAGCTATTTTTCCATGACAGACATGAAATTTTATGAAGTATTTTATGCATGAGTGGATTTCATATCGGTTTTTAGCACGCATGATGTTATCTTGAAGGTTTCACGAGCATGAAATGTTATGAAATATGAGACGTATGGTGTTGAAGACATATGAAAATACTTTGATGTTGTATGTGCTTTTGTGGTGGCAATACGGAATTGGTACTCCAAATTAAGTCCTGGAGGGGCCTTTCCAAATATGTAGTCACGACACGAAATGATAGGACTGGCTCCCTGGAATGAGTACTGGGGAGGACCTTTCAAAAGAATGAAAGTTTAAATGGCCAATGCCATATGATAGTTGTACAACGAATCCGTGATCACGGGAACAAATGATGTGCTCATAATGACGGTTGCCACAACTGCATGTATTTCATCCTCATAAATGTCAAGTTTTTACTTTATGTTCATATTATGCTATTATTTTAAAGCTTCATGTTTTATGTACGAATTTTGTATGCATTTTTTTGTTGAGTTTTTATACTCACTATACTTGAATGCCATAGATGATTATATTGACGATTTTGGAGTCGGACATGAAGAGGATCCAACGGTCGGTCCGGCGGGGTATGCATTAGCGCATATGTTTTTGAACAGTTCTCTTGTGCACAACTATTTTATTTTAGAAGGAAGGAAAAACAAGTTTTGTGTTTTTTTTTACAACGTTAGTTTTGTTGAGAATGAACTCTTTAAATTTTTTATGCACATTAAATTATTTAATCAAAGATTTTATTTCCGCAAATTTTTCCAATATTTTAAAGAATGATGTTTAGTAGTGTCTCGAGTTTTGGGACGTTACAGCTTGGTATCAGAGCAGTTTGATCTGGGAATTATCGTGTGCATGCATACTCACCATGACTTGAATGCTTCGTCTTCATGTCTGTAAGTTTTAATGTTTTATTGGATTGAGTTTCGTGATAGTATGTTAGATATACAAGTTATGTATGTTAATGTTATGTTTTGTTATGAAAATGTTTTGTTATGAAAAGTTGCGTCAGAGTGATGTGTACAATGTTGAACAACAGGATCATGACTACCTGTAGGAACCAGACAAACGAGAGCAATGATCAGAACAACCAGAATAATCAGTTTCTGGCAAGATTAGCCAATTTACTATAGGAACAGAGCTGAGCTTAGGGAGAAGAGATTCAACAGCTGATTCAGGCATAGGCGGGCGGCAGTACGGGCAATCGCCTAGAATTTACCAACTTAATTTTCAAACAGTTCAAGAATCTAGGACCATCCGAGTTCAAGAGATGAGCCGGCCCCCTAGTGGCTGAGGAGTGGATACAGTCCTTGGAGACTATCTTTGAATTCATGCAGCTCACCGATGCAGACCGTGTGAGGTGTTCTATCTTCATGTTCCGAGATGATGCCCGTGTTTGGTGGCAAAGAGCCCATTCTGCTGTGAAACTTACCACACTGACGTAGAATGTCTTCAAAGATGTATTCTACGAGAAATACTTTACTGTCAGCACGAGGACCAGACTTGCCAAAGAGTTTCTAGAGATCCACCAAGGGAGCATGACCATTTCCGAGTACGTCATGAAGCTTGAGACAGGGCGGTACTTTGTGCCCATGATTTCTGGGAATCCTGCGGAGAAGTTGAAACATTTTATGGAGGGTCTGAACGCCTCAATCCGTTGTGATGTTAGACTAAGTGGGGCAGCCACTTACCATGCAGCAATTGACAAGGCTATGCTGTCAGAGAAGGATCAAAATGACATAATCAAGGAGTCTCAGGCGAAGAGGACAAGTTATCCAGGCAGGGATTAGCAGGGGCATAACTTGAAGAGACCATAGCAGGCCCCACCCCAGAACCGACCTCAACAACAGATGCAGCCACGACCTCAAGGGCCAAAACCTTTAGCAACCACTGCTCCAAAATAGACGAACGCGACAGCCTCTCCAAAGTGTGGAAAGTTTCATTCCGATCAGTGTATGCTCGGATCTAGAGTCTGCTTTCTCTGCAAGAAGCCGAAACATTTTGTGAAGGATTGTCCCCAGTCTAGAGAGCCAGTGAAGGGAAGAGTTTTTGCAATGACTCATGTTCAAGTTGATCCAGACTCTGCTATCGTCAAAGGTATGATTAGTATTGTCAGTTTTCTCGCTCATGTTTTGATAGATACTGGAGCTACACATTCTTTTATGTTTGTTAAATTTTGGATTAATTTGGGAGTAGTGTCGGATAATTCTCTTTTGGAGTGGGTTTAGTGTGTCGTTGTCTTCAGGAGAGGAATTGAAGAGTAGCAGTGTGGTGAGAAATTGTAAGATCCACATGCAAGGTTAGGATTTGTGCGCAGATTTCATTGTTCTGGATATGACAGATTTCGATGTAATATTTGGGATTTATTGGTTGTCTCAGCATGAGGCCACCATAGACTGTAAACAGAGAACAGTTTCATTGAAAGTTCAGAATGGGGAACCATTTTTATTCTATGCTGCATTTAAGAGAAGTTTTTCGTATGTGATTTCGGCAGGTAAGGCCTGTCAGTTGTTGAATAAGGTTTGTACAGGTTTTCTAGAGAGCATATATGGTGATCAGGAGATGCATCGACCGAAACTTGAAGAAGTTGAGGTGGTGAAGAATTTTCTGGAGGTTTTTCCTGATGATGTTGTGGGATTACCTCCAGTCTGGAAAGTTGAATTTGGGATAGAGTTGGTACCTGGAACCATGCCAGTATCTAAGACACCATACAGGTTAGCACCGACTTAGATGAAAGAGCTGAAAGATCAGTTGCAAGAACTGTTGGATAAGGGATTCATCAAACCAAGTGTGTCACCTTGGGGTGCACCGGTGTTGTTTGTGCGCAAAAAGAATGGGTCAATGAGTTTGTGCATTGACTACAGAGAGTTGAACCGAATCTTGGTGAAGAACATGTATCCATTGCCGAGGATAGATTATTTGTTTGATCAGTTGTAAGGAGCAGTGTTATTCTATAAGATCGATCTGTGATCAGGCTACCATCAGTTGAAGGTGAAAGATGAGGATTTGCAGAAAACGGATTTTTTGGACTCGTTACGGCGACTAAGACTTTTTGGTTATGCCGTTTGGGTTGACCAATGCCTCAGCAGTGTTTATGGATTTGATGAACATGGTGATTCAACCTTTCTTAGATTAGTTTGTCATAGTCTTCATAGATGACATACTGATCTACTCCCGTAGTTTTGATGAGCATCGTCAACACTTGATTATAGTTTTGCAGATTCTGAAGGAGAAGAAGTTATTTGCTAAGTTCAGTAAATGTGAATTTTGGTTAGAGCAGATTGAATTTTTGGGGCATTTAGTTTCAGCAAGAGGAATTGAAGTTGATCCATCTAAGGTTAATTTGGAATTGGGTTGCTCCAAAGAATGCTACGGAAATACGGTGTTTCTAGGGTTTAGCAGGTTACTACTGGAGATTCATTTAGAATTTCTCCAAGATAGCTCTGCCAATGATTTCTTTGACCCGGAAAGGTGTGAAGTTTGAGGGGTCAGATCAGTGTGAGAAAAGTTTTATAGAATTGAAGGAAAGATTGATGACAGCGTCAATGCTAACAATTCCAGAAGGCACCGGTCGTTTCGTGGTTTAGACATATGCTTCCAAGAGTGGTTTAGGGGTTGTTTTGATTCAGGATGACAAAGTGATCGCTTATGCATCCCGACATCTGAATGAACACGATCGGAATTACCCAACTCATGATCTTGATTTGGCAGCAATTGTCTTCGCTTTGAAGCTGTGGAGACATTACCTGTATGGAGAGACGTGTCAGATCTTCACCGTCCACAAGAGCCTAAATTATTTCTTCACTCAGAATAAGTTGAACATGAGGTAGATATGATTGTTGGAATTGGTGAAGGATTAAGATTTCGATATTAGTTACCATCTGGGTAAGGCTAATGTAGTAGCAGGTGATTTGAGTCGCAATTCCGCAACTTTGAATCAGTTTTTTTTTTTTTTTTTTTTTTTTTAAAAAAAAACACCGCCGGAAGCGGGAGGGTTAGGCAGACCCCTACCTGTATATAAACATAAAAAAGCGATACAAATAAAACCTAAAGGAGGAGGGGGACTAAGCCAAGACCTCCCCAAAAGGCTATACAAAGGTAATACGAACATCAGAACAGCTAGGGTATCGAAAAATATACAACCAAAGCATCCCTAGGAAATAAGTATAAACAAATAATATCAAAGATAGCTAACTAAGTCAACATCAGCAGTCATCCTGGGCAGCAAAAGCTAGAAGAGAACCACAGCTCGGCCCAGCAAAATCAAAAACGGACACTGAGGCGCGAAGAGTGGCTGGTATCAACCTGTGCAGTAAAACCTAGAGGAGATCCACAACTCCAGGCCAGCAAAATCAAATCCGACACTAAAGCGCGAAAAAAGGCTGGCACCATCCAGAGCTGAACAACATATCAAAGCTATGCAAGAAATATGTCCAAAAGTCATGATCAGCTGGAAAGTCACTATACATAGGCCGCGAGGAAAAAGAGGAGCGACCGCAAACCAGCAGGCCCAGAGCAAAAAAACAGGAAAATGGCGAAGGAAACTCAAGCCATAACCTAACTCCCAAGAAGACTGGAAGTCCAAAAAGCGAGGGGCACGAGAGACCGCCCACAAAACATCCAAACAACAGCAAGAACCAGGCAAGGAGAAGCACAGTGAACGCCTGGTGATCCATCACCCTGAAGAAGCAAAGCAAGCGACAGGGGAACAGACTAACTCCAAAAACTCCGGAAAAGGGCCGGAGATGTTTGTCCACAAGCCAACTGGAGGCACTCAACTGGACAAACACCTGAACTACAAAGTGGAATAACTCAACTAGACCAGTAGAATGTAAAACTGAAGAGAACCAAACTGAAAATGCCAAATGCCAAACTTAACTGAGTTGATTAACTGAATTAAATCAACTGAAGTTCAATGTAATCAACAACTGAAGTAGTCAACTGAACTACTTAACTGAGCGGAAAAATTGAAGTTGTCAACTGAATTTGACTAATTGGATTAAGTCAATTGAACTCGACTAGAACGAATCAAACAATTGACTAAAGCTATAATGCCCCGAAAATAATTAATTTGAGAAATTATGGATTTTTGGATTTAAATTCCAAGTATAAGAAATTTAGGGACTGAATTGAAGTTTGAAACTTGAGCAGGGACTGAATTGAAATTTTGGGAATTTCCAGGGACTAAATTGCAAAATCTGAAATTCTTAATAATTGAAACAATTATTAAGATAGTTGCATGTATTGTATGCATTTCTACTTCAGAAGAAGATACGAGAGAGAGAAGAAGAAGCCATTGCCGACACCATTTCAATCTTTTGTTCTTCCGATTCGACATCATCCGACCAGTAGATTTCAAAGATAATTACATATTTGCAATCCTCGCAATGAGAGCTACGTTTCTACGTAATTTTTATGAAATTCTATCAATTTCTAAATTTTGGGACGTTGTTGGATTTGAGATTTAATTGTATAAACATGTTCTAGAGTTGATAAAGATGGTATATCTAAGTCAGTTTGAGAAAATACCATCGTTTGAACATGTTTTTTCATTTTTGGATGAATTTTCGAAAAAATCCTATTTTGGGGCTGCCTATATTTCTAAATTTGAGATTTATTTGATTGACGATATGAGTAGTATATTGTGGTGGTAATGGTGTTGAGGATTTTGGAAATACCGGTTTTGGGTCGTTATGCCGTCGGTTCGAGTTTTATCGTGATATATTGAGTATCTGAATAGAGCTAAGCATTGAAATGATATGAGAAATGATATTGATGAATTATGGGATATCCATTTCAGATTTGAATTGGAGTATATCGAATTCGAGTTTCAAGAATTCGAGTCATTGAACGTTCGATCAAGGTTTGAGTTGATTATAGCCTTGAAATGTTGATATTCGATTGAAATAAATTGATATGAGCTTTGTATATTGTAGCTTGCAGAATTGAGCTATTTCTGAAATTGATATCAAAGGTATGAGCATACGAGGAATAAATGGGATTGAGCTTCGAGATGAGTTGAATTCTCGAGTTCCGAGAAAAATCACACTTTTTACATGTTTATTACTTGATTTATATGTTTTGATTCACGCGTTTGATTGATGGCATGAGTTTTATTTGATATTGTTTGGTGATTACCGATACTTGCTATTTGGCCATCATATGAATCGAATGAGTTAGCATGCATATGAGTTCAGATGATTTGAAAAGAGCACGAGCTAGATGCATGGGTTACAGAATGATATTTGTTTATTGCATCATCTCATTTATATTGAGTCTGAGTTCTTTAGAATTGGAATACCGTCAATGGCGAGTTACAACATTGACGATGATTTAAATGACATCAATGATGAGTTATAACATTGATGATGAATTGAATAAAAATCGATGGTGAGTTACAACATCGATGCGATGACGAGTTACAACATCGCTGTCGTGGTCGAATACGAACCTCGATGACTCGATATCAGTCGTTTGAAAGCCTACATATTCTTGAGCATGCATTTCACAAAAGCATAACATATTTTGAAAAGTATCGATTGAGTTTTTATCGATTTTGGAATGCATTTGAATTAAGACATTTGATGATTATATGTTTCTGTTGTTCATACTAAGTTTTATACTTACCGGTTTTTCGACTGTTGCTTTGTCTTGTGTGTGTGCATTGAAACAGGTAATTTAGGGTCGAGTCATAGAGGGCCATGAGAGCTTGGGATGAGTTTAGAAGTAGAGCTCGGGTAGAGTTTGAAGTTATTTGATCGTGTTTTGAATAAATATCAAACAAATTTAATTTGTCAAATTTGTTGTATTTCTTTCTCGATTTGATGTTTTTTAAACTCTTTTTAATTGTAAGATTTGATTATCGTATCGAGATGGAAATTGTTCCGGGTTTTAGAGCCAAAAAGAAAAAAAAATGTTTGAGAGGGCTTCCAGAGCGGCGCGCCCGCGCCCCTACATAAAAAGTAATTTTTTTTTGTGATTTGGCTCTTGTCTTGTGAGGTTGTTTGTCGGGTGGGATTGAACCCGGGGTCTCCACAAAAGCAAACCAATTTATGGAAGCCAACCAGTAAAGGGAAGAAGATCAGACCAGACGAAGAAGAACTAGCCAGTCGAGGTGCCCTCACCTGTTCTCCAACCACTCGAGGAACTTAGCCAGTAGAGGTGCCCTCACCTGCTCAATGAGGAACCAGTCTACTTCTCAACCGGTCAAGTAAATTTCTCATTGCCTGGTCAAGCCAACTAAAGTTCACTCGCTTGGTCAAGCACTCAACTGGTAGACAGATCTCCCAACCAGTAAACTGCTCATGTAGACTAGTATCCAGTCTACTTCTCACCAATTTAGCAGCCTCCTCTCTTGCTTTCACCACTCGACCGGTCACCAAGTTCAGAATTCTATCACTTGCTTTCACCACTCGACCAGTCACCATGCTCGGAAGCTTGTCACTTGCTCACTTATCAACTGGCATGTATTACTCTCAAAAAATTCAATCTATTCATCTGGTCAAGCTACAGTTCAGAAAGAGAAAAATGAATGTTTTGATGACAGAAATAGTACACAAGCTCAGAACAAGTACACCATCTTTATTCAGCAGTCACTTGTTTGTTTCTAACGCTCACATTCCCTTTCAATGATATAAATTCAACATCTTTCAGAAAAGCAAGAGAAGTGGAGAGGGCCGTCTAAACAGATCTATCAGCTAGATTATAGAGATTTTCCTTGGTGTGAATAACAAGAAGATTTCTTGATCGTTCATAGTCATATTCTTCACATCAAACCCATTTTATAAAAAGCTCTTCCATGTACAATATTTTTGTATATTAGTTGAGGAAATCTAACTCCCACATATATGAGTGATGTGTTTCAGATATTAGTTGAGTGAAAGTATTTGCACAAAAAACATTAAACAATGTGTAATCTTTGTATCTTCAGTGTTATGTCATTTGAGAGATACAAAGTCTAGGAATTTTGATTTAGACAGGGATAAGTCTTAAGGTAGGAGTGGACATATTAAAATACATTATAATAGCCAAAATCTTTTAGTGTATCCTTCCTTGTGAGAAAGAAGGGGCGACGTAGAGTGGTTGAGTCTTCGAACATCCAAAAAAAATCTGGGTATCCCTACCTTGTTGCATCTTACTTACTGTCACGATTTTAACTTGTGTATGGTTGAAACATTTTAGGTGTTTGATAAAATGCTTCAACCAAACGTTTTTATCATATCAACTTATATATTTTCAAATAACTTCTCAAACAGTTAATCAGATTTTATTAGAATTATTTCGAGTATTTTCCGCTTGGTTTTGTAACAAAACTCAATATAATTTCTTGGTACTCGCTTCATTTTTGAACTTTTAAAAAATGAGCTATTGTAGCTCAAAATAATTTTTAAAAGTGTGTATTCAACCCCTCTCTACACATGTTTCCGATCCCAGCAAAAACTTCGTGAGTAAATGATTTTAGTAATGGTTTCAAAAACTGTTATATGATTATGGTAAAAAAAAAAATCATAATATGATTTATCATATAATATAATTTCTAAATTGTAATATGATTTAATTTATTCTAACATTTTTGAAAAATAAAATCATGATAACAAACTTTAATATTGGAAATATAACCTTGGATAAAATAAATGTCATGCATGTGAAAATAGAAAATTAAATGATATATTTAAAAATAGATGTATGTTATGACAAATGTTGAGTTATATATTACATTTGAAATTATAAAATTATACATTATGTACTTTATTTGAAAAACTTTTTAAAAAGTAAATTTCATATGGTTTGTAATTTCAAAGATATTGTGTAATCTAATGTGTAATATCCAGGAGGGGTCAGCATCTCGATATTATTCTCACTCACGCACGCTTAATCTAATATACATATATTTCAAAAAATATGTCTATATTATTAATTACACTACAAAAAAACAAGCTATTTAGCCACGGCCAAAACCGTAGTTAAAATCGTGGTTAAATTAATTTAGCCACAGTTTTAGCCACGATTTTTGAAACCGTGGTTAAATCCACCGTTGTTAAATTTAGCCACGGTTTTAAACCGTGGCTAAATTTAACCACGGTTTTGTACAAAAACCGTGGTTAATATAGCCACGGTTTTTTAAAAATCGTGGCTAGAATAAACACGGTTTTATGTAAAACTGTGGCTAACATAGCCACGGTTTTATGCAAAACCGTGGTTATTTTAGCCACGAATTGTAAAAAACCGTGGCTATGTTAGCCACGGTTTTGTATAAAACCGTGACACAAATTGTAGATGAACCGCCACGGTTTTAAAGAATAAAAAAATAGAAATGAATAATTGAAGACCATTATTTGAAATATTTTTTAAATTTAAAATTACGCTCCAACAAATTTTGAAAAAATATCAAATACCTTCAATATATCGACTTCAATATAATACCTGCAACTAATAAGAAATCAAAATATAATTTACATTTCAAATGAATTAAAATCAAGAACCTTGAAAGATGAAGAGGAACTCTGGCAGATATCCTGAAACCAAAAGAAAAGCAAAATTATCTATAACATTAGAGCGCACCCACCATAGATTCTACTAACTTAACATGACGCAAAATGGCCAACACACAAAAATTGGAGCGCACCCACTACTTACATATCCATGAACAAACTTTCAATTAAAAGAAACCCGATGGTCAATTATACTATATAATACTACTTAATTCTAACAAACTAGCTAGCTACTAACTAAAGAAAGACCCGTATATATTTTTAATTTCTTTTAATGGAATATATAGAGATAAGACATCATACCAAGTGCTTAAGATGTAGTGGCCGTGCCATTCTTATCTCACTCCAAGTGATGAACTTCCACTTTGATCAAAGTCTAGCCACTTCAAGCTTATGCTCAAGCTTTCCTTTGGTTTCAAGCCTTGTAAATCTTAGCTTGACACGATATTTATAGATTTAACTTTCTTCAAATCAAAGCTATAATAGAATCAAGCTCAAGCCTCTACCACCTATGCTTGGTTCAAGAAACAACAACAATAGGAATAAGCTCACCTAGGTCATGGCCGAACACTCTACCCATGGAGTACACTTGAATGAGCTAAGAATAGAGGGAACCAAGTTGTGCTGGAGGTGATCCAAGCTAGGCCGTGGGTTTGTCTTCCAAATGCCTCAAGAAAAGTGAGTTGTAGAAGATTGGAAAATGCTAAATGATTAGCGAATGAAATGACCGATTCTTTTGCTCGGACATGCCTCCAATTATTCCAATGATGAGTTGTTTCCAATGTTATTGAATGGCACATGCAAGACTTTATTGTGTAGGGCATCAATGCATAAAATATTCTTCCATGTGAGGACAGGGGATTCCATCGGTTTGTTTAGTGAATTGGGAATCCATACCTTGAATTGAAAGTATTTGTAGTGTAGTGTCCCCACTTGCATTAGTTAATGCTTGAAGGCTATCATAAAGACTTTTTTCCCACTCTTCATCTTCTTAAACCTTTTTGCTGTGAAACACTGAAACCTGAACATCAAGTTACATGTAATGACAGTAACAAAATGAGTTTGGGGCAGATACAGCAAGGGCTTTTGGGACGTTCCTGATCAATCCATACCTTAATTGTCAAATAATTACCACAATAAATTTTACAAACTCGGTGTAATCCTAATTATTCCAAACATGTGGCAATTATTATTCACATCAATCATAACATATATATCAACTTCCAAACGATTCAAATATTCAATCCTAGGGTCGAAAAATACTAAAATCTTAATTCTGAAAATTCCGATAAATGCTCAAAATTTCCAGAATTTATAAACAATTTCTAAGGCATTCCAAGACCCAAATATCCTATAATTCAACGCAATAATTCAAAAAATCCTAATATATATAATCTAAAATTCGAAATAAATTCCTGAAAAATATAAAATTCGATCGTTACCTCCAATCGGCTCAAATATAGCACCTACAACCAACATACAATCATTGAAATTCGAATTAACCAAAAATTCCCAAATTCAAAAACCCTAACTTTTGAAATATGGCTCAAAGCTATGAAATAGAGCTTCAAAATACCTAAACCACCTTTTTCCTAGCGTATGCGGCAATCGGAGACGGCGAGGGGCGGCGAACGGCGGTGCGACTGTCGGAAATGGGTCCGAACAGGCTGCGTGGAAATCAAACAAAACAGGTATCACTAGCTAGCTCTCGTCGCAACAATTCTGGAACTACTCTCGGATTTAAATTTCGATCACCGACATAGAAGTTATGGGTAATTTAAGAAACGAAAATGGATGGGAGAAGGAGAGAAGAAGAAAGTCGCGTGAAATGGATGGGGAGGAAATAGAAAATGATTTTGTATGTACGTGTGTGTATTTTGTGTATCTTTATATATTTAGGTTTAAAATTTGATCAGATCAATATTATTTCAATTTTTATGTGTCATAAAAAAAAATATATATATTTTAATACCATCTATATATCGATTTTTTTTAATATATATTTTTAAAACATCAATTAATAATTTGGCTTAATTATTTTAATGAGTAAAAATTAATTTGGTATTTAAATTATTAGTTAAATGTCAAATTGGTATATGAACTTTTGTTAATGGTTTAATTGGTACATGTCCACTTGATTTTAATCAAATTATGATGAAGAAAATGATATAATGGTCTTCTGATAATACAAATTAATTAAAACAATAATATTATTTTAGTTTCAAAACCAGTTTCATCATTTTTGTCCGTTAAAAAACCAAAAACAACTTTAAATTTTTTATTAGGCATATTCTCTTATAAAATTATTATGTTTAAATACACTTTCAATTTTTGATTTGTTTATTAAAAAACATGTGTCTCGCTATGATCCCTTTTGAAAATCGATAACCAACGACGAAAATATGGTGATTTAAATCGATGGAAAATGTTTGAAGAAGAAAAAAATGAAGATGGAAGGGAGATCGAGCGTGTGAGGTGGTGGAAGTGATGGGTTTTGTGGAGAGACAAGATATATAAATATATATTTATATTTTATCATAATATAACTATAATAATTTTATTATAATTAAATGTGAGTATTCAAAATATTTATTTGTGGTTAAAATTTGACCTGATTTAAGTTATTTCAACTCCTACGTGCTCTAGAAATCAAATAAATATTTTAATATCGTATATAAACCTATATTAGGGAAAACTATGTAGACCAATTTATTACAAAAGAAACAAAAAATGTCAAAAACATAATAATAAATGGGGGAGGATACGAGAAGTACATGTGAATGAATATTTAATTAATTCTTACGTATAATATATGGAAAATATTCATGTTAATCAGAACAAAATGAAAAACTATGGTTACTTTTAGCCACAGTTTTGTAATTTCCGTCTTATTTTTAGCCACAGTTTAAATAAAATCGTGGTTATTCAATCACGATTTTTAAAAATCGTGGCTAGTTTAACCACGATTTAAAAGAACCTTGGTTAATTAGGCACGGTTAATAAAAATCATGGCTATTCAACCACGGTTTTTAATAAACTGTGGCTAATTAAACTTTCAATTTTTTATTTGTTTATTAAAAAACAAATATCTCGTTATGGCGGATTTTAATGGGTGTTTTGATGAGTTTTTCTAATAAAATAATTTCAAATTAAATATTAGTAGAACTTAAGTAATATTTTATCAAAATAATATTCAATAAATTTTTACATAGTTAAAATTAAAATAATGAAAAAATATTTTATAACATTCAATATTTATTTAATATTTTTTTTCAAAATATTATCAAGAAAACTAAATATAAAAAAATCAGAATTTTAGCTTAAAAAATATTTATTTATTTTTTATCGTATCAATTTATTTATTTACAATTATTTAGATATTTTTAGGACTTAATATAATATAATTTATCTAATCCTTCTCGTTGAAATATATAATCTATTTAATCTATCTAATATAATAATATTATGTACAAATAAAAATTTTAATCAAATCACTTTTTAATATATAACGGGAAGAAATAACAAATACATGTTTTAAAATATTATTTAATTATTTGGAATAACAATAATAATAATTTAATGTTTGTAATAATAATTTTGGCAATAATTATATAAAATAATTACTCAATAAAAAATAATATATTCGATAAGTATTTTTTTTGAACGACTTTTTTTTTAACCACGGTTTTAAAAAATCGTTGATAATTTAACCACGATTTTATTAAAACCATAATTGATTAACCACGGTTTTATTAAAACCGTTGTTAAATTTAACCACGGTTTTTTCAAAACCGTGGTTAAATAAAATCACCACGGTTTTTAAAAATAGTGGTTAAATATATAACCACGGATTTTTAAAACCGTGGCAAAACTTAGCCACGGTGTTTTAAACTGTGGCTACAACTAACCACGGTTTTTTCAAACCGTGGCTATTTTTAGCCACGGTTTATATAAAACCGTGGTTATTCAACCACGGTAATAAAAACCGTGGCTAACTTAGCCACGGTTTTTTTAAGCCGTGGTTATTCATCCACGGTTTTGAAAAAACCGTGGCTAAATTATTCACGGTTTAAAAACAACCGTGGTTAATTAGCCACGATTTTTTAAAACCTAATTAACCACAGTTTTTTCATACCGTGGCTATTTAACCATGGTTTTGATAAAAACGTGGGTAAATTAACCGTGGCTAAATAGCCAATTTTTTTGTAGTGTTAAAATTAAATTCGTGTACATTTTGTTTAATAAATCATTTTTTATTGATATTGTAATTACGCGTATAAGTATGTATGTAAACATAGGCCATATTAATACATTGTAGCATAGATATCTGTTGCGTGTTTTTCGCTCGCAAGCGCACGATGTCAAGTTATAATATAGGAATTAAGTCCAAGTCGATCCCACAGAGAATGAATAAATGATATTATATCGAATATTTGCAACTAATAAAATTTTAATCCTATGTAGAGCTACGAAAATGGTTTGATTTTAATAAAACTAAAATTTGCAAGAAATAAAATTAAATAACCACGAATTCACGAGACGAAAATACAATAAGCGATGAATGCTAGAGGTTCGACTTCACTTGACTGTCCACCAAAATTTATTTCTAATGATTGTTCAATTCTAAATTCTTCTAATTTATTAGCCAAGAATCCCTATTATTTTCTACTACCTCTCTCGAGTGTCAAGAAGAAATTCGTATTCAATAGCAAACTCAATATCTCTATCAAAGTTCAATTATTAAATCCGGTATTTAGCACAAGAATTCTTCCATGACTTCTATGGAGTTATATGCCTCTCGAACAATATAAACACCAAAGATGTATTTTTCTATGTCGTATTCAAAATCTCTCTCTCGAGTGATAGATTCTAAATAAAATATCATTCAATTTATGGCAAGTAAATTGAAAGCATTAAAATCAGAAAAACACAAATAAAATGTGCGAAGAATTCAAATATATAAATCAAAATATCTCAATCATGGTTTTCAGTCAAGATCTGTCTACCTCTAGACTAAGAAATTAGTTCATAATAAATTTGAAGATTAAACAAAATATGTTCTTCAAATAATCCACCAAACTAAAAAAATAGAGTTCAGAAGAAAACTAGAACGAAGTAGAATTAAGCTTTTCCGTCGCCGGATGCCGCCGTCTTCCGTCTTCGTACGGGGTTCTCGAGCTCTTGTTCTCCAAGTATTCCCAAGCCGATCGATTACTGCAAATTCTCAATATGTCGGCGTCTCTGAAAATTTCCTCCTTTTATATCTTGCTTCCAAGCCCATAAAAGCCCATCAATCTTGAACGTAAATATTTTCCAAAAATTCTGATCTAATTCCCAAAAATACGCAGATATGCAAAATATTCCAAGTCCCGCAGATGCGTGTGAAATAGCGCACATGCGCTTCCTTCGTTTCATAACTCCCTGGACAATCACGCAGATGCACGAATTAAGCTGCAGATGCGCGACTTCAAGTCTTCAAATCTTTTCCTCTTCCCGCATATGCACAACTTTTAGCCGCATATGCGTTCTTTTGCCTTTCAAGATTCTGGGTTTTTGCTGGATATGCACTCTTTTTACCGCATATGCGCCTAGTCATTGTTCTCAATTCTCAAATTTCTGCCAGTTACCGCTTCTGCATAGATTTTGTACCGCATATGCGCCATATTCTGTTCTTTATTTCCCTTCTCTTCACAACTGCGATCCATTTAGCAGATTCCATACTCTTGCTTCTTCAATTTCTTCTTCTTTTCATCTATAAATTCACCAACTCATAATTCTTCATACAAACACATAAACAACAACAACGAACACATAAATCTGCTCGAAACAACGCAACATGCAATTAAAATCATAGCCAAATTAAGTGCATAAAATGCACTTACCAAATTCCCCCAAACTTGATCTTTTGCCAGTCCCGAGCAAATTAATAATGAGCAATATAGTTGACCTCCGAATTTATACATTCCAAGATTCAATACACATGTCGGCTAATTTTCTCAAGAGTTCTCGTGTGTGTGTGATTTGACAATCTCATCTACCCACCTAACTTTCGGTAAAACCATGCAATCCGTAAGCTTCATAAAATCATTCACTCCGTCATCAAGTTTCAAAATACTCTCAACCAAGTTCAACTTTTACTCACACAGATCAACAAGAATTTTTCGGTTAACATTAGTCTCAAGTATAATCGGCAGGAGATAAGCATCCATATGTATATCAATGTAAACAAGGACTCGTAATTCAAAGCAAAGGAAATTGAATATTTTCAATTTGTGCAGGATTATGAGTAGCTAAAATTTTTTATTTGCATTGCCAGACATTAGTTTTGGCTTTCTTCTACTCCATACATCTCCATATTTCTGCCTTGTATTTGGACTAGAATTTCAATCCATTTTTTTTTCAAGGCCTCCCCTCACCTTACTTTCTCCGCCATTAATTTTCTTTGAAATTTTTAGCTACTCAATTTGTTTTGGATTTTTCATGAATATAGAATGGTTAAAAAAAGCTCAATAGATTCAAAAAAAAAAAAAACTCTTAAATCACTTCTGTGTTCATAAAAATCTATCTCAGTTTCAAGTAAAAATCACAAGAGTTAAGAATCAATTCCTCTAATCTACATCACAAATCCACATAATTTTTGTCTAATTGCTAGGAGTATCAAAAATCATGGCATTCGTGCATAAATGTGAGAACTCAAGATTAAATATAGCTAACATTAACTTTTCAGGGAAAAAAAAATTTATTTTCATCATAGGCCAACACAATTACAACATCATGCCTTCAACTCCAACTAACTCATAAAAAATTTCAGATTTTCAAAATTTTTAAACATCCCCCAAACTTAAATTGTGCATTGTCCTCAATGTACAATATTCATTAAAAACAATGGACACATACCTTAGGCACCAAGCGTCAGTACTCGGCACCATCTTAATCTCTCAAAACTCTTCATCAGGGGTGGCTCCTAAACTCTTTTAGCTCCATACTTTTTCACATACACAATTCAAAATCATTATTAATGTCTAGTTTCCTCATGATAAAAATAAAAACAAAAACAACTAAAAGAAAATAAAAAACGCATAAAAACTAGCTTGGGTTGCCTCCCAAGAAGCGCTTAGTTTATAGTCCATAGCCCAACTGTATTCCAATTCTAGCCCGGTTCCGCTTTGTTGAGGGTCTTCCCTTTTGCTTTCACCCTCCAAATATATTCAACAACCTTTTTAAACTTTGATTTCTTCTTCGTTTTCTTCTTCTTCTTTGGCACCTTCGGATCATTCTTCTTTGAATCTACCTCATGAACAAGTTTGGGATGGCCATCCAGCTTCACAACTCGCTCAATCATGCATAATTCCTCGATGGGTGGATTTCTTGATTTCTTGAATATGTTAAAAATAACTCTTTCGCCGTCCACACCCATCGACAACTCACCATTCTTCACCTCAATCTTAGCATCAGCAGTGTCCAAGAAAGGTCCCCCCAATATCAGTGGCATATTTGCATCCTTCTCCATATCCAGCACAACAAAATTCGCCGGAAAAATAAATTTATCTATTTTTACCAAAACATCTTCAATGATTCCAAGCGGATATTTGATAGATCTATCAGCTAGCTGCAATGCGATCATTATGGGCTTCACCTCGCCAAGTCCTAAGCTCCTGAAAACAGAAAAAGGCATCAGATTAATGCTAGCTCCGAGATCGCAAAGTGCATTATTAAAATAAGAAGAACCAATAGTGCAAGGAATAGTAAAACTCCCTGGATCCTTCAGCTTTTGTGGCATCTTCTTTTGGAGCACAGCACTACATTCTTCAGTTAAGCTCACCACCTCATTCTCTTGCAGCCTCCTTTTCTTGGACATCACTTCTTTAATAAACTTTGCATAATTCGGCATTTGTGCCAAAGCATCAGCAAAAGGGATGTTGATATGTATCTTCTTGAAAATCTCCAAGAATTTTGAGAACTGCTCGTCCACTGCCTTCTTCTTGAACCTTTGGGGGTATGGAAGAGGAGGTTTGTACATCGGTTTCTGCTCAGGTTCAGACTCTTTCTCCTCGACCTTCTTCTCGTCAACTGCAACTTTTTTAGACGTCTTTCTCTCATATTTGCCCTCTTCATTATCCACCTGCTTCCCACTGCTCAACGTGATAGCATTACACTGCTCCTTGGGATTCACCTCAGTATTACTTGGGAATAGGCCTCTGTTATTATCTTTCAGTGCGTTCGCCAACTGCCCAATGCTAGTCTCCATGGATTGCAATACAGCACCATGTTGGCCACGTGCGTCTCTAAGCTGTCCAGGCGAGTCTCAGTCCTTGCCATCCTCTTGATTGATTCCTGAACAAAAGCATTAACAACATCCTCCAAAGGAGGCTTACCCTCACCCTTATTTGTATTGTATCCCGAAGGAGGATTCAACATATTATTATTTGCATATGAAAAATTTTCATGATTACGCAAACTAGGATGATATTGATTGGGTACAGGATTACCTCGATAGTTGTTGTAATTTCTGTTGTTCACATATTGATCTTGCTCCACACTCTCAAATCCATCAGCAGAATTTACGGCAGTCGCTAGCGATGTTGTCTTAATAGAACTTTGATTCCCTTTGGTCAGTGCAGCCAACTGTGTAGAAATAGTAGCCATCTGAGCAGTCAAAGCAGTGAATGCATCAACCTCATGAATTCCAACAGGCTTTCTTATTACAGATCTGTAAGAGTGGGTGCCCAGTGAGCCAACTGTGTGGCTATGGGCTTTGTTGACTCTTTGTATAAACAATCTTTTGTTTAATATTATTTACACTTTTATGGCAATGACTTTATATTACTTCATATTGTTATATTGTGATATACTATTGTTGTTTTGATAAAGACCTTGAATATACTATAGTGTATGTAAGATGTGGTAGAACATGGAGATGTCTATCATGAAATACATCTTATAGTCACTGTATATTCTAAAACCGTTCCTAGTCGATTGAGCCGTCCGATAATAAGGATAAGGATCGCTCGAGTTTGAGACTAGCATTTGCGATGCGGAGTACCACGTTTCATTGGTAGGGAACATGGAGATGTTCGAAGCATGCAAATGGATATTCATAGGATGAATAGTCGAACTACCCTATCCGGACTTTCCAAGTGGTTATCACTTATCGAGTGGATAAAGTCCGCGGTTTTGGTTGTACACCATTAGTCCTTACGACTTGAAACATCATGGAGACTCTATATGCTAGTACTGTGCTTTGACTCGTTTACCGACTCTGAGGGGGTCATCAGGTGTCGAGATTGGGTACAGTTACGACACATATAGGAGTCAATGCATTGTTGTCAAGGATTCACCACATACTTGCGAGTGTGGATATCCTATGCGATCTGAGGAGATATTAGTGTGACAAATCTCTGGCCAGAGTACTTGATGTGATTTAAGAAATGGTTTCTTAGTAGCACATGCGATGTCACTAATTTGATCTTCAAGATGTATTGCATAGTTATCGAATCTTGAGCGACTCTCGATATACCAATGGTTGTTGATTCGATCGGGATATATGGATGAAGGGACCGTACTGTACGCTAACCAAAATCTACTGGTTCTTGTAGGCACTATCAGTGATACCTAGGGAATCATGGGGCGATGTTGCTAGGCGCTTTACCATGATTCGTTGGGCAAGTCGGAAAGTGTTGTTCCGAGTCACAAGGAGTTGTGAGCCCACGGCTAGCTGTATCCCTGAACCATTGAGGGTCACACAGTGTAATGGAGTTTTAATCCCCGTTGAGATAGTTAAATTTAAAGAGTTAAATTTAATGAACTAAGGAGTTGGACTTCTTAAATAAGAGTAAGGGAGTAGGATTTCCTAAAATGACATAGGGATGGACATTTTTGGAAACCACTGAATTCGGATTCAGGAAAATTTATTTTGACTTTAAAACGTGCAGAAATGGTTTCTGTGCACATTGGTGAAATCGTTTCATCAATCGGAGTCACGATGAATTTTATATTAATTTCTGAACGAGCGGGCTTTGCTTGTCGGGCCCCAGCTTATGACTAATGGGCCCTAAGGTGTTAGTGGCCTGCATTATAAATAAGTTATTTCAGTACAGAAATTACACACAACAGCTCATAATTTTGAGAAGCAAAAATCGAACCCTAGCCTCTCAAAAGTTTCGGCCGTCCCCTCCCTGTCCTCTGCCCGAGAAAATTCCGGTCTGTGATTTTGAATTGCAGTCTGGAATAGCGAATCAGATTCGTTTATTCTCTTCGCAGAAAACTTTTGATAGATTTTCTAGTGCAATCTATCAGAGGGATTAAACCTCTGTTCGTGGACCTGATTGAAGGCGTTCATCGGTTCCAGGGAGAGACAACAAGAGCAGAATTGTTCTGTTGGTGTCCATTAATCTCGTTGCGAGATTTGAGGTAAAATTTATTTAATTGTTATTTAAATTTTACACACACGTAATTCAATCGATGAACGGTTGATACCCATACCATGGAAACGTTCCATGAAAAATTTTTAAACTTCCGCTGCACCGGGTATCAATCGTAATTGGTCTGGGAACTCGCCAGTTTTCCAACAGTGGTATCAGAGCCAGGTTGCTCAGATCAATCGATTGAATAATCAATTGTACAAAATTTTTGAGTCTCGGTTTTTGAAACAAAATAAATATTTTAAATAAAAAAATTTTTCGGGGCAAAACCCGGGCAGCGATTGGATCGCTGCCCGGTGGGGCAGCAATTGTTGCTGCCCCGGGCGGCGCACGGCGCCGCCCAAAGGGGGCGCACGGCGCCGCCCAAGGCGGCGACTGTCGCCGCCCAGGGCGGCGCACGGCGCCGCCCAGGGCAGCGCTCGGCGCTGCCCAGGGGCGGCGCTCGGCGCTGCCCAGGGGCGGCGCTCGGCGCTGCCCAGGGGCGGCGCTCGGCGCCGCCCAGCGCAGCGCACGGCGCCGCCCAGGGGCGGCGCCAGGCGCTGCCCTAAGGGGGCAGCCGGGCTGCCCCCGGCCCGCGCCCCGGGTGCGGGCCGGCCCGGGAGTGTCCCGGGCGGCCCGCGGGAAAAATTATATTTTAATTTTAATATTTAAAATTTTATTTTTGGTCCGGTCAAAAATTGTTTTTGATTGGTTCACGAGATTTCGGATCGAATTGTTCGAGTCCGTAAATTTTAAAATTGATTTTGGATAAATTTGAATTTTTGGAAAATTTTAATATTTTATCCGTAAATTGAATTTTGAAATCAATTATTTTGGTACAATTGATGATAAGATATGATCTTATGATATATTAGATAAAATATGATTTTATTTGTAAAATTGGATTTTATAGATAAAATATGATTTTATTTGATATGGAGATAAAATATGATTTTATATGTGAAATGTGATTTTATATATAAAATATGATTTTATCTTGTTTAAATTTGAATTGCCACAGCATGTTATCCAATAAATTAATTTTGAATTAAATGTTATTGGATAAGGATGATCGATTGCCATGACCAATTTTGTAGGTGTATGTTAGGAATTTACATTTTGTCTTTATTGTTGTTGGTTTTATTAATGGGCCTGGTTTATGGCCCGATATGAATGTCATATGTAATAAAAGTGGGCTTGGTTTATAGCCCGTTCCCACCCCCTAAAAATGTATCCCCTACTTGTCATTGTTATTTAATTGTAAATACATTAGATTTAGTGGGAGATCAAGATTTGAAGATGGTGGGCCCAGCAGACAATGAAGACTGAAGAAATGTAAATTGGAAGCATATGTAATAGGATTGCATTTGCATACTGCATATTACCTAGGATTGGACTAAGACCCGTGATTGGCAACCACGGGTCAATTAGAAATGGAATCGATCATCCTATATAATATGTGATATTATGATTGTATGCATGTTTAGACATAAATTGCGTGAATCCGGCAATGCATGCAATAAATTAAAAATGATGAGACAAATATTTTTATAAATAAAATCCCTCATTTTAAATATGATTTAAAATTTATATCAAGATAAATAAAGGAAATTTAAATATTGTTTAAATGTTCCTACCTTCCATCAACGGTCAATGTATGTGATGCTACCCGCGGATACGGTCCGGCTCATATTATTGGGGGGGCCCGTCCGTCGGAAAGCTGTACATTGGATCGACAAATGTTGTAAGTTGGGTGGAACTCCCATGGGATCGGCTCATATTATTGGGGGATCCACATGGCGACCGTCCATCACAACTTAATATTGATGGGTCATCTTGACATGTCACTTTAAACGGCGTCATATTATTGGGCCCTTATTGGACATGAGGTAAACACATGGGGGTTGCTTTGGAAGCAATTGGGCTCTACCTTTTGAGAATTATGGTTGGCTGATATTATTCGGGACCATAAGTTTGTCAATTGGACTCCATGTTCTCACTAAGGAAAAAGTTTCCCGTTTTCACTAGAGGGTGGTGAAATCGTTAAAATAGTGGGAGTGAGATTCATAAAATTAAATTCGCCTATTTTATGTCTTAGTAAATTGTTAAACAATCATTGATATATGTCTGTTTTCCTTTTCAGTATTTCATACAATGAATTCGCGAAATCCTTTATTCTCGATCCTCGAACAAAACAAGCTGACTGGCGCCAACTATACGGAATGGTTCCGGAAGTTGAAGATTGTCTTAACTTCGGAGAAAATGCTCTACGTGTTAGAGAAAGCACCTCCGAAGGAAGCACCAGCTGAAATAAGTCCGGAGGAATTGGCCAAACTTGATGCATGGTGTGACCATGACATCAAGACCAAATGCTATATGCAAGCCTCGATGTCTGATGAACTCCAGAGGCGATTTGAGGACACGGTGAATGCTGCTGACATTCACACGCAACTCAAGGAACTTTTTGGGGCTCAGTCGAGGGCTGAAAGGTTCTCTACTGTTAAGGAGTTGATGACGTGCCGCATGCGTGAAGGGACTTCGGTCCGTGATCATGGGGTACGAGTGATTTGGCTCATACAGAAGTTAGCGACCCTTGATTTGGTGTTGGAGCATGAACTCAATGTGGACTTGCTGCTTCTATCTCTTCCTTCTTCATTTGATGGATTCGTGATAAATTTTAATATGAACAAGATAGAGGCCACCCTTGAAGAGATGGTCAATATGCTCGTTACATATGAATCCACACTTAAGAAGGATAAGCCAGCTTTCTTGGTGGGCTCCTCATCTTCTGCTAAGAAGGGGACAAGTATGAAGGGCAAGAAACGTTCTGCCCCACCCAAGAAAGTGGAACCCGAGAAGAAGCAAAAGACAAAGGCTTCAAACGATGGAAAATCCAAGGATGTTTGCCATTACTGCAAGAAGCCGGGTCATTGGAAGCGCAACTGCAAGGAGTATCTTGAGCAGTTGGGAACTGCAAAGGGTATGTTCTATATCGAAATAAACATGTCACTTAATACAACTTCTTGGGTATTGGATACCGGATGTGGTTCTCACATTTGCAATGATTTGCAGGTGATGACAAGAAGTCGCAGGCTTAGAATGGGTGAGACCCAGCTGAGGCTCGGGAATGGTTCCAGAGTTGAAGCTACGGCCATTGGAGATGTTTGTTTGATTTTGCAGAATGGTTTTAAATTATTGTTGAGAGATGTTTTATTTGTGCCAGATTTAATTAAAAACATTATTTCTATTTCTATGCTTGATAGAGATGGTTATTCTTGTAATTTTGTGAATGGGATTTGCAGTATTTACAAGAATGAATGTTTAATTGGAAATGGACAACTTGAAAACGATCTATATAATTTAAAACTAAAAGACGTTCCAGTGAATTGTATTGACAAACCGGCAACAACAAACAAAAGGAAAATCGATAGTCAAAACCCGGCAAACCTTTGGCACGCTAGACTAGGTCATATTTCCTCAAGGAGGATGAACAAGCTAGTGGGAGAGGGCATGTTTGATATGTCTGATATTAACTCTCTACCTACTTGTGAATCCTGCCTAAAAGGGAAAATGACTAAATCTCCTTTTAAGGGGAAGCCTGAACGTAGTCAAAATCTGTTGGATTTGATCCATACAGATGTTTGTGGTCCATTTAGAGTAGGGACTCAACATGGCCACACCTACTTCATTACCTTTACTGATGATTATTCTAGGTATGGGTATTTATATTTAATGAAATATAAGTCTGAAGCATTTGAAAAGTTCAAAGAATTCAAGGCTGAAGTAGAAAACAAGCTAGGTACAAGTATTAAAGCACTTCGATCGGATCGAGGTGGAGAATACTTGAGTACCGAGTTTTTGGACTATCTGAAAGAGAATGGGATTCTCTCTCAGTGGACTCCTCCTATGACACCACAGCTTAATGGTGTATCGGAGCGTCGTAATCGAACTTTGTTGGACATGGTTCGATCCATGATGAGCTTCACTGAGCTTCCACCTTCGTTTTGGGGCTATGCGCTTGAAACGGCGGTATTGTTGTTGAATAACGTCCACACTAAAGCAGTGGACAAAACACCATACGAGTTATGGAATGGCAAAGCTCCTAAGTATTCATACTTGAGGATTTGGGGATGTCCTGCTTACGTGAAGCGGACAGTGGGAGATAAGTTGGATAGTCGATCCAGCTTGTGTTATTTTGTGGGGTATCCGAAGAATTCAATCGGATATTATTTCTATTATCCTGCTGAAACAAAGGTGTTTGTTTCACGGAATGCCACCTTCTTGGAGAAGGAGTTCTTATTGGATAAGAAAGGCGAGATGATGGAACTCGAAGAAGTTCGAGAAGAACCCGAAATACAAAATAACGATCCCACACCTCAGGAACCATTGCTGGACACGCCTGCACCTAGAAGATCCGAAAGGACTTCTAGACCTCCAGTTCGATATGGTCTTCTTCTTGAAGAGGGTCAAGATGAACCCGACATTGGATGTGATCCAAGAAGCTTCAAGGAAGCAATTTCTGATGCGGATTCGAATTTATGGCTTGAAGCTATGCAATCAGAATTGGATTCGATGCATACTAACCAAGTCTGGACTTTAGTGGATCCTCCCGATGGAATTGTTCCAATAGGGTGTAAATGGATCTACAAAAGAAAGCTTGGGCCTGATGGTAAGGTATTGACCTACAAGGCGCGATTGGTGGCTAAAGGTTATACTCAAAGGCAAGGAGTTGACTATGACGAAACCTTTTCACCAGTTGCAATGTTCAAGTCCATAAGAATCCTTATTGCCATAGCTGCATGGTATGACTATGAGATATGGCAAATGGATGTGAAGACTGCTTTTCTTAATGGAGACATTAAGGAAGAAATCTATATGAAGCAGCCTGAGGGGTACACATCCATGGGAAGCGAGCATAAGGTATGCAAGCTTCAGAGATCAATTTATGGTCTAAAACAAGCATCAAGAAGTTGGAACCATAAATTTGATGAAACAATAAAAGATTTTGGTTTCATCAAGAACCCGGAGGAACCTTGCGTGTACAAGAAATTAGTTAAGGATGCGGTGACATTCTTAGTACTTTATGTTGATGACATCCTACTCATTGGGAATGATGTAGGGATGTTGCAGTCAACAAAGATATGGTTATCAGGTAGATTTTCGATGAAGGATTTGGGTGAGGCATCCTACATTCTTGGGATACAGATCTATAGGGATAGATCTAAGAGAATGATAGGACTCACTCAATCAACCTACATCGATACCATATTGAAACGGTTTTCAATGGATGGGTCCAAGAGAGGACATCTACCCATGTGTCATGGAGTTTCTCTATCCAAGTCTATGTGTCCCAAGACTGATGCAGAGATAGAGAATATGACACATGTACCATATGCGTCAGCTATAGGTAGTATCATGTACGGGATGATATCTACCAGACCGGATGTAGCATTTGCTCTGAGTGTCACGAGCAGATATCAGTCTAATCCTGGTCAGATGCATTGGAAAGCCGTGAAGGACATTCTTAAGTACTTGCGAAGGACTAAGAATATGTTCATGGTTTATGGAGGACGAGAACTCAAATTGGAAGGCTATACCGACTCTAGCTTCCAAAGTGATGTGGATGACTCGAAGTCAACATCTGGATTTGTGTTCATGCTCAATGGCGGTGCTGTCTCTTGGAAGAGTTCCAAGCAGGACACCACAGCGGATTCCACCACTGAGGCTGAATACATTGCAGCATCAGCTGCTGCTAAAGAGGCCGTTTGGATGAGGAATTTCGTCCAAGAGTTGGGCGTCATTCCTGAATTTGTTGGTCCAGTCCCGGTATACTGCGACAACACGGGTGCCGTTGCTCAAGCAAAGGAACCAAGGTCTCATCAAAGATCCAAACACGTACTGAGGAAATACCACATAATCCGGGAGATTGTGGAAAGAGGAGACATCAGTGTCGAACGAGTGGCCTCTGCAGACAATATCGCTGATCCACTTACTAAGCCTTTGCCAGGACCATTGTTTGACAAACATCGCGAAGCAATGGGTCTACGTAGTATGACTAGTTGGCTATAGGGCAAGTGGGAGATTGTAAGAGTGGGTGCCCAGTGAGCCAACTGTGTGGCTATGGGCTTTGTTGACTCTTTGTATAAAACAATCTTTTGTTTAATATTATTTACACTTTTATGGCAATGACTTTATATTACTTCATATTGTTATATTGTGATATACTATTGTTGTTTTGATAAAGACCTTGAATATACTATAGTGTATGTAAGATGTGGTAGAACATGGAGATGTCTATCATGAAATACATCTTATAGTCACTGTATATTCTAAAACCGTTCCTAGTCGATTGAGCCGTCCGATAATAAGGATAAGGATCGCTCGAGTTTGAGACTAGCATTTGCGATGCGGAGTACCACGTTTCATTGGTAGGGAACATGGAGATGTTCGAAGCATGCAAATGGATATTCATAGGATGAATAGTCGAACTACCCTATCCGGACTTTCCAAGTGGTTATCACTTATCGAGTGGATAAAGTCCGCGGTTTTGGTTGTACACCATTAGTCCTTACGACTTGAAACATCATGGAGACTCTATATGCTAGTACTGTGCTTTGACTCGTTTACCGACTCTGAGGGGGTCATCAGGTGTCGAGATTGGGTACAGTTACGACACATATAGGAGTCAATGCATTGTTGTCAAGGATTCACCACATACTTGCGAGTGTGGATATCCTATGCGATCTGAGGAGATATTAGTGTGACAAATCTCTGGCCAGAGTACTTGATGTGATTTAAGAAATGGTTTCTTAGTAGCACATGCGATGTCACTAATTTGATCTTCAAGATGTATTGCATAGTTATCGAATCTTGAGCGACTCTCGATATACCAATGGTTGTTGATTCGATCGGGATATATGGATGAAGGGACCGTACTGTACGCTAACCAAAATCTACTGGTTCTTGTAGGCACTATCAGTGATACCTAGGGAATCATGGGGCGATGTTGCTAGGCGCTTTACCATGATTCGTTGGGCAAGTCGGAAAGTGTTGTTCCGAGTCACAAGGAGTTGTGAGCCCACGGCTAGCTGTATCCCTGAACCATTGAGGGTCACACAGTGTAATGGAGTTTTAATCCCCGTTGAGATAGTTAAAGAGTTAAATTTAATGAACTAAGGAGTTGGACTTCTTAAATAAGAGTAAGGGAGTAGGATTTCCTAAAATGACATAGGGATGGACATTTTTGGAAACCACTGAATTCGGATTCAGGAAAATTTATTTTGACTTTAAAACGTGCAGAAATGGTTTCTGTGCACATTGGTGAAATCGTTTCATCAATCGGAGTCACGATGAATTTTATATTAATTTCTGAACGAGCGGGCTTTGCTTGTCGGGCCCCAGCTTATGACTAATGGGCCCTAAGGTGTTAGTGGCCTGCATTATAAATAAGTTATTTCAGTACAGAAATTACACACAACAGCTCATAATTTTGAGAAGCAAAAATCGAACCCTAGCCTCTCAAAATTTTCGGCCGTCCCCTCCCTGTCCTCTGCCCGAGAAAATTCCGATCTGTGATTTTGAATTGCAGTCTGGAATAGCGAATCAGATTCGTTTATTCTCTTCGCAGAAAACTTCTGATAGATTTTCTAGTGCAATCTATCAGAGGGATTAAACCTCTGTTCGTGGACCTGATTGAAGGCGTTCATCGGTTCCAGGGAGAGACAACAAGAGCAGAATTGTTCTGTTGGTGTCCATTAATCTCGTTGCGAGATTTGAGGTAAAATTTATTTAATTGTTATTTAAATTTTACACACACGTAATTCAATCGATGAACGGTTGATACCCATACCATGGAAACGTTCCATGAAAAATTTTTAAACTTCCGCTGCACCGGGTATCAATCGTAATTGGTCTGGGAACTCGCCAGTTTTCCAACAAGATCTCTCACTCGGCCACTGATAACTGTTAACAGTCATTTGCTCAAGCATCTCATAAGCATGTTTAGGAAATTTATAAAATATTGAATCTCCAGCTGCAGCATCCACAGAAATCCTCGTTGGGCCATTCAAACCATTGTAGAATAACTCAATTTGTTCTCAGTCCGGAAAATTATGGTTTGGGCACTTCCTAAGAAATTCCTTGTACCGTTCCCAAGCTTCATACAGTAGCTCATAATCTTGCTGTTTGAAAGTAGTGATCTCAATTTTCAGCTGGGCAGACTTTGCAGGAGAAAAGTACTTAGCCAGAAATTTGGATGCCATGTCTTCCCGTGTAGTGATACTCCCAAGAGGTAATGACTGCAACCAACTACGAGCATTGTCCCTAAGAGAGAACGAGAACATTCCTAGTCTGATGGTGTCCTCAGTAACACCATGAATCTTCACTGTGCCAGCAATCTCCAGAAAAGTACGCAGATGCAGATTTGGATCTTCAGTAGCTGCACCCCTGAACTGATTTTGCTGCACCATATTAATCAAATCTGGCTTCAACTCAAAATTATTTGATGTGATATTCTTCTGAGCTATACCAAAATAATGATTATTGATCACCGGTCGAAAGTGATCTCTGATCGGCACCGGAGCATTATTAACAACTCTTTCCCTTTCTTCAGTCATTTGTTGCAACTCTTCTCTTCTAGCTTTTTCTCAAAGCTTTAGCAGTTTTTTCGATTTCCGGATCAAAGAGCAGTGAGTCGTAACTTTGGCTTTTTCTCTAAACTGCATAGACAGGAAAAATTTTAAAACTAGAACCAACAAAATAAAATAAAATGCTCTAAATCAAAATTAATAATAATTAGCACAATTTAATATAAATCAAATAAAATTCAATCCCCGGCAACGGCGCCAAAGAAACTCGTTGCATGTTTTTCGCTCGCAAGCGCACGATGTCAAGTTATAATATAAGAATTAAGTCCAAGTCGATCCCACGGAGAATGAATAAATGATATTATATCGAATATTTGCAACTAATAAAATCCTAATCCTATGTAGAGCTACGAAAATGGTTTGATTTTAATAAAACTAAAATTTGCAAGAAATAAAATTAAATAACCACGAATTCACGAGACGAAAATTCAATAAGCGATGAATGCTAGAGGTTCGACTTCACTTGACTGTCCACCTAAATTTATTTCTAATGATTGTTCAATTCTAAATTCTTCTAATTTATTAGCCAAGAATCCCTATTATTTTCTACTACCTCTCTCAAGTGTCAAGAAGAAATTCGTATTCAATAACAAACTCAATATCTCTATCAAAGTTCAATTATTAAATCCGGTATATAGCACAAGAATTCTTCTATGACTTCTATGGAGTTATATGTCTCTCGAACAATATAAACACCAAAGATGTATTTTCCTATGTCGTATTCAAAATATCCTCTCTCGAGTGATAGATTCTAAATAAAATATCATTCAATCTATGACCAGTAGATTAAAAGCATTAAAATCAGAAAAACACAAATAAATTGTACGAAGAATTCAAATATATAAATCAAAATATCTCAATCATGGTTTTCAGTCAAGATCTGTCTACCTCTAGACTAAGAAATTAGTTCATAATAAATTTGAAGATTAAACAAAATATGTTCTTCAAATAATCCACCAAACTAAAAAAATAGAGTTCAAAAGAAAACTAGAACGAAGTAGAATTAAGCTTTTCCGTCGCCGGATGCCGCCGTCTTCCGTCTTCGTACGGGGTTCTCGAGCTCTTGTTCTCCAAGTATTCCCAAGCTGATCGATTACTGCAAATTCTCAATATGTCGGCGTCTCTGAAAATTTCCTCCTTTTATATCTTGCTTCGAAGCCCATAAAAGCCCATCAATCTTGAATGTAAAGATTTTCCAAAAATTCTGATCTAATTCCCAAAAATACGCAGATATGCAAAATATTCCAAGTCCCGCAGATGCGTGTGAAATAGCGCAGATGCGCTTCCTTCGTTTCTCAACTCCTTGGACAATCACGCAGATGCACGAATTAAGCCGCACATGCGCGACTTCAAGTCTTCAAATCTCTGCCTCTTCCCGCATATGCACAACTTTTAGCCGCATATGCGTTCTTTTGCCTTTCAAGATTCTGGGTTTTTGCTGCATATGCACTCTTTTTACCGCATATGCGCCTAGTCCTTGTTCTCAATTCTCAAATTTCTGCCAGTTACCGCTTCTGCGTGGATTTTGTACCGCATATGCGCCATGTTTTGTTCTTTATTTCACTGCTCTTCACAACTACAATCCATTTAGCAGATTCCATACTCTTGCTTCTTCAATTTCTTCTTCTTTTCATCTATAAATTCACCAACTCATAATTCTTCCTACAAACACATAAACAACAAATAACGCATAAATCTGCTCGAAATAATGCAACATGCAGTTAAAATCATAGCCAAATTAAGTGCATAAAATGCACTTATCAATATCATTTCAATAAAAAAATAAAATAAAATAATTTAGATGCATGAATTTTTGATTAAGTAGAAATTGATACACAAATTTGTATTAATGACTAAATTGGTATATCCATGTCAAATTAGAGTCAAATAAATATTAATTTGGTCTTTTGTCGATTCTCCGCTTCAGTTGTTCTAAATTCCTTTCACGGGTGAATGAATGGATTGGACTGCCAGAAATCTTTCGTCAGCACAGACGAGTGAAGATCATCAAAGGGATCCAGCGCTCAGGGCAAATGAGTTAGGAGTTTGATAAAACAAGATTATCCTTGAATATTAAATAAATAAATATTTTAGTTAACTGAAAATTTCCATAAATCTAGGGAAATGTTCAAGTAAAATATTATGGTTGACTAGAAAAATTAACATATCCAAAAAGGGGTACGCTCACTCATTTTCCCAAATTTTTACACACATTCTCTCCTTATAATCCCAATCTTTTTCTAAGTCTCAGGATCCGACTTAACCATTTGAGTGGCAACGTCAGAGAACCCTTTGACTCTCCACTAACGAGTTTTCTTGTTCCCTGAGTACAGAAACCATCTCAGAGACAATAAATCATCGTCCAAACTCATTTCTGGAATCAATCGATTTACCGGGGCATTCACTCATTTCCTGGTTGTTTTGTTCCCGAGAATTCATTTTATGATCTTTGCATCAGTAATGGACTTTAATAAATTAATAATATTCTAGTTGAACTAGAATAAAGCCCATTCGTTGTAATAATACATGGTATTAATTTATATCAAGAAATATTATGTTACAATATTATTTCGAATTCTGAAACAGCAGCAACAATAAGTTGAGGCAAGAGTATCACTCTCTATCTGCAAGACGAAATTGCCCCGTATAAGTGCTAAACGGTGATGACAATCGTCTTTAAGATACAACGACTTCGAACGAGAGATAGCAGCACAAAAAATCTTCCGAACATGGAGAACAAAAATTATATGGCAACAACTTTTAAAGTGAGAAAGAAAAGTAATCAGAAGAAATCCAATACTTCAATCAGCAGACATGGGGATGTATTTATATACAGCTGATAGTTGCGACCAAAAGATACAACTCATCAAACTGAACGTACACAACACATTGAGGCAAACAGATGCAACTCATCGATCGAGCAGCTGACACAGACGAGCGGTCAAGCAGACACGCAACAAGCATCACCGGTCAAGGTGCACCAAGCCGGTCGAGTTCAAGCAACGCACTGAACCATTAGACTTGAGCGGTTGAGGTGAGCATCGGTCGAGGAGATGCACTCAACCGGTCTAGTTCAAAAAGAATAATACGATCAAAAGACCCCACCTTACCATGTCGAGCCGGCCAGGCGGACACACACGCGCGTGTTTGTTCATCAACTAGCGTTTGCCCTTTTAAAAAACTGGTGCCTTAAGGGCCCAATCCAATAATCCAAAGTTGGACTAGTTAAGGAAGGCAACACATTGGAATTCTTCCAATGCGGGACAAGCTCTTTTTCATTTATTAATAATTTTCTCATTTATTTCATTCACAATTTCCAACATATTATAGATATCATAATATATAACTTGCACACAAAGAAAAAACTTGAAATGTGTGTGTATGTGATTTTCGAAAATCACTTAATCGTGGCTTGCAAATTTTCGAAAATCACTTTATGAATATATGCAAATTTTAAACTTGTTTTAATTAATTTCATGTATAATTAAGACACTCATATATATAATGGCAAGCATAATTTTCAAAAACCTATCCTTCATCTAGCAAGCAATTTTTCGAAAATTGCTTTCCCTTGTGCTTGAAGAATTCGGCCACCTTAATCAATAAGGTTGGAGTTGATTTCTTATTCTTGTTCAATCTCATCGTAAAACTTCTTTTTCTTCTCTAGTGCGACTTAGAAGATGAACAAGCAATCCAGTCATAGATCTGATTTGTAGATTGAATAAATGCATTTTTCAAGTTGATAGTAGGGAATTACAACAAGAGCTGTCTCCGCTAATCCTGGAAGAGTTGGGGCCAAGTGAAATATTCACTAAATGTATAATTTCTTAAACACCCTATGAATATTTAATTAAAACATACGAGTGCTCAAGTATATTTTGAACATCGAAATTAAAATTTTAAAATTTTCGCTACATTTTGGGCATGAGAACACAGTACTCCAACAATCGTATGAGCAATTGTGAAGAAAAATAAGACTAAAGTCTTATCTATATATTTTAGGGAAAATGTAAGTGCTTAGAGGTAAATTATCGGTAACCTTTTAATGATTTTCTAAGAATAAAATTTGATTTCACATCGTAATTAAATTCGTGGAAATCAGAAATTACAATTATAAAAACAAGTGAGGCGTGGTGAGATATTTCCTTGGATTCAAATTGAAAAGAAGAATTAACATGTTCATCGATCAACTTTAGAAGACGATCTCATGCTACGGTCGAGAAATTGTTATAAAATAAATTGAGATTTGAATACAAATCAAAATACAGGATCTTTCATATCAAATTAACCTATCAAATAATTAATGATAAAACTTAAATGTACCTGAATCCATAACAAAAAATATTTTACGGAGATACGAACATCGACATATTCCAGATCAATATGCAAATCTCTCAAAACAAATTTAGAATGATAGGATGTCAGTAATTCAGAGTTTTAATGTGAAATGAGGACGCCAACTCATATTTATAACCAAAAAAATTTTATAAACTTTCTTTGTTTTAATTTTAGCCTAGCTATCACAAATCAGTGTATAAAAAAACAGACATCTACACGAAATAATACACATATTTGATTTTGATGCTCTAAACTCCATAAAATATAACTTAAAAGAACGAGAAGGAACGCATATGAAGCTCTGAGAATCATCCAAGACGATTCCTCCCAACTCTATATAAGCCATTTAAAGAAGTTTATGTGCTAATCTACTAGAGTTCGATTTTGCGTGGCTTCATGACCATGAATCTTAATTATGGTCGAACAAATTTATTAGGATTACTCAAATTCGAGTTTGATACGTTCAATGATTAGTCATTGTATAAAGTTTTATGATAGCATGAAATCGTCTCCTAAATTTGCTCGATGCACATGTTAATTCTTCCTTTTGTACCGTGAATTGGATACACTTCTTCTAACTCACTCGTAAATTAAGAAAGTGTCCAATCCCAATATGATTATTACTTATAACTACCCTTATTATTTGATTTAGAACTTTGATTAAGTGATGGTTTTTTACACTCAATTAAGGTCTTTCATGAACTCATTAAGGTTTAAGGAAGAATTAGTTAGAAATAGATATATGAGATCACGCTACATGTAATTTTCATGTTACACATCCATATGTGATTCTTCTCGTTCTTTTAAGTTATATTTTATGGAGTTTAGAGCATCAAAATCAAATATGTGTATTATTTCATGTAGATGTCTGTTTTCTTATACACTGATTTGTGATAGCTAGGCTAAAAATAAAACAAAGAAAGTTTATAAAAAATTTTGGTTATAAATATGAGTTGGCGTCCTCATTTCACAATAAAACTCTGAATTATTGACATCCTATCATTCTAAATTTGTTTTGAGAGATTTTCATATTGATCTGGAATATGTCGATGTTTGTATCTCCGCAAAATATTTTTTGTTATGGATTCAGGTACACTTAAGTTTTTTTGTTAATTATTTGATAGGTTAATTTGATATTAAAGATCCAGTATTTTGATTTGTATTCAAATCTCAATTTATTTTATAACATTTCTCGATCGTAGCATGAGATCGTCTTCTAAAGTTAATCGATGCCCATGTTAATTCTTCTTTTCTACGTTAATCCAAGGAAATATCTCACCACGCCTCACTTGTTTTTCTAACTGTAATTTCTGATTTCCACGAATTTAATTACGATGTGAAATCAAATTTTATTCTTAGAAAATCATTAAAAGGATTACCGATAATTTACCTCTAACCATTTACATTTTCCCTAAAATATCTAGATACTACTTTAGTCTTATTTTTCTTCACAATTGCTCATACGATTGTTGGAGTACTGTGTTCTCATTCCCAAGATGAAGCGAAAGTTTTAAAATATTAATTTCGATGTTCAAAATATACTTGAACACTCGTATGTTTTAATTAAATATTCATAGGGTGTTTATATAGGAGGCTTTGCATGAATTTCGATGGTTTTGGAAAATGAATGATGCAAACATGTTAAAAATAGAGATGTTAGCTCCTTTTTCGGGTTCATGCTGAAATATAATATATACATAAAATCTTGGAATAAAATATAAGATCTGGTTCAAAATCTTGGAATAAAAGTTTTACGTACCAAATCACTAATGAAGGTTTAGAAACCTGCACAATTTAATTTGATGAAGAGAACATATATACAAAACCATAGGTAATATATAATAACTTTAAAATCTAATCTATATAATAAAAACCCACAAAATATACCATTTTATTTTTTAAAAGATGAAGTAACATCAAATATACGGAACAAGTCATTGAAAACCTATAATATAATATTAATTAAATGTTGTATAATCCAAAAAAATTATATTTTATTATGAATACATCAAAAAATTAATATAACAAAAAGAATTTGTCTTAATATTAAGGAAGAGTCTGGAAGAGAACTAAATTCCAACCATAATTCCTCGTCCACTAATGAAAGGTATGAAGTGAAGATCTCTCCATGTCTCTACAGGTCAATTGTTTCCAACTAATCAACCACAACTCGATGTAGTGGAAACATAAAAGTAATAAAGATTAGCCTGTTGATTTACAAAGTAGCCAAAAAATCAGAAATATTAGAAAAAAAACATAATAAACAAGATGATTTTTTATTCGAACTGAACTATTTTATCAATCAAAATCACGTTCTGTACCGTTGAATTCACCTATTGGGTTATATAGAATAATATAACACTAACGCCTAAGAATGAAGACTTTTCAGCATTTTATTCGAGGAGTTTTCTAGAATATATATAGATGCATTTGAATGAAAAACCATATAAGCATATATGCATCAAATTCAAATCTGGAAAATAAATCTTGGATCAGTAGCACTTCAAGTTTTGATTTATAAGTGGATATGAGCCCTTTGATTGTGGTTAATATATACATTTTTTTATCATCCTAAGCTATATATTACAAGTTTAAGTTTAAAAAAGAATACAATAGAACCAGATATTAAGATGAAATAAAATCACTTAAGATGAGAATTAATGTCCTGAAAAAATACGTACAAAACGTGGTTGCATTCGTCTAAAAATCACCAAAGGCTTGGTGAAAAAAGACTCGAACTTGAGCAGATGCAGAACTTAAAGATGTTTAATTTGGGTTTAGGATAAATTGGAACACATATTTTTTATTCAGAAGGCAAATGATGATCAATGGACTTGGTTTTAAAGGAATCAATTCTGTAAATGATAACAAGTTTTTGGGCTTGTTGAATTGGACTCAAGTAGAAGATTTGATATTTTAGATTTTTTGTTTTGTCAAAAACAAGTCAGAGGGAAAAATCATTAGCTTGTATTTCTGTTGGTTTGAATTTTTATCAATTTAATTTGTTCCATAAAATTTAAGGTAATTATGAAATGAGAACTTAAGAGATTAAGGCGGTGTTTGGGAGAGCTTTTAGGAAGCACTTCTCAGCTTTTCATTAACAAATTTTTGAAATTTTGTAAAATTTTGTTAACGAAAAGTTGAGAAGTGCTTCCTAGAAGCTCTCCCAAACACTACCTAATTATGGAAGATTATGATGAATATGTTTGTGTTTTTTTTTTTTTGTACTAGTAAGTGTAACACGTGTTGCACGTGATATACAATATGATAAAATAGAGTTTATAAATAATTAAGGGACATAAAATATGTATATAAATTTATTCATGAAACCAAAAGATTTTGTTCCATTGAGAATTATGAGGACAAGATAAAGATACAAACAAAAAATACATATTATAAATTAGAATATCAACCATAGACATCGAAAGCAAACAAAAACCTATATTAACATAAAGTAAAAATTATTATATATAACATAATATTGAAAATAAAAAAAAATTCAAAACCAAGATATCAACGTTTCACTGTTCAACAAATTCCCCATTCTTGAACTTCCGAATATGTAGATGCCATCATCAATTTTGGCCATTTGAAAAAAAAATAATTGATATAGTAATGGATTGTAACAGCCGATGTAATGCTTTATTTGGTGACATTGACTATGAGCATCACAACTATGTATAATAATATCACGTGATAATGTATGTTAGTTTTATTTTCTTCAACCCAAACTATGATGGATCAACAGATAGTGTTGATTCAAAACAACATCCATATAAATTTGTAACCTAATGTCTTCAACAGAATAATATTGTTTAATCCAACACAACTTTTCTTATGGATTTTTTTTTACAATATATTCTTTAATGTTTCCACATTCAACTCATCAGCTTCAACATTAGTTGTACATGCATTCTATTACACATGAAATGCATTGTCACTGTACCCAGTAATAGAGTTACAATGAGTTGGATATTGATCCTTATACAATACGTGGCAAACTCAAAAGGTATAAACTCTACGAATTGAGAATGCAAATTCTCTATCAAACATAACACTGAAAGATGTAAATGAAAAAAATATACTATTGCATAATCGCATATTGCGATGAAATAAAATTGCCATTGAAGATTTACAATCTGTAAACAGAGCCATCAAATTTGATTGAATTGGTCAATCTAATTTACCAGAATCACAACAAAATGAGATATATTCAAATTTGAGTTTCTTTGCACCATGAAAACGATAAAAATAGAGAAGGGATATGAAATGTGTATAGTCAAAGTTGCATTCAACAATTAAAACAGATATGAAAACCGCAAATTAATAACTACAATATTATATATATGTTTGTATTTTTAAATAATAGAGCAATTTTATAGAAATAGAAAACAACAAGAAACGGTAAAAAAAATTCTTATGATAATGTAATAACTCACAATATGGGAATGAAAGATACACTAAACCAATGAGTCCCACACCCTTGACCCAAAGATATCGAGGAAAGATCAGTTTAGTCTCAAATATTTGGTCCACTTTGGTTTTGGCATCAAATATTTCAACAATCCCAATTTAGTTCTAAACATTTACAAACTCTAATCCAGTTGGTCCTTTGTTAGGATCATGAGCGTGTGTTGAGTGAGGAGGGGAGTGAATTTTCTGTTGGATAACGCGGCGATCAGATCAATCAGGATTGATACCCGGTGCAGCGGAAGTTTAAAAATTTTATATGGAACGATTCCATAGTGGGTATCAAAACCTTACGATTAAATTGTGTGTGTAAAAATTAAATAACAATTATAAATTTTTACCTTCAATCTCGAATCGAGATTTTGGACACCAACAGATTGCTCTGCTCTTGTTGTATATCCCTAGAACTGATGGACGAACTGTTCTTCAATCAGGTCCACGAACGGATATTTAATCCCTCTGATAGATTGCACTAGAAAATCTATCAGAAGTTTCTACGAAGAGATTAACGAATTTGATCCGTTAAACCAGACTGTAATTCAAAATTCACAGACAGGATTTTACCGAGCAGAGGGGAAAAGGGGGCGGCCACTTCAGAGGAAAAATACTAGGGTTTTTCGAAAATTTTGTGACCTGTTGTGTGTAATTTCTGTACTGCAATAACTTATTTATAATGTAGGCCGCTAACAGCTTAGGGCCCATTAGTCATAAGTTCAAGCCCGACAAGCAAAGCCCGCATGTTCAGAAATTAATATAAAATTCATCATGACTCCGATTGATAAACCGATTTCACCAATGTGCACAGAAACCATTTCTGCACCTTTTAAAGTCAAGATAAATTTTTCTGAATCCAAATTCAGTGGTTTCCAAAAATGTCCATCCCTATGTCATTTTAGGAAATCTTACTCCTCTACTCATAATTAAGAAGTCCAACTTCTTTGTTCATTAAATTTAACTCTTTAAATTTAACTATCTCAACGGGGATTAAAAATCCATTACTCTGTGTGACCCTCAATGGTTCAGGGATACAGCTAGCCGTGAGCTCACAACTCCTTGTGACTCGGAACAACAATTTCCGACTTGCCCATCGAATCATGGTAAGAGCGCCTAGCAACATCGCCCCATGATTCCCTAGGTATCACTGATAGTGCCTGCAAGAACCAATAGATTTTGGTTAGCGTACAGTACGGTCCCTTCATCCATATATCCCGATCGAATCAACAACCATTGGTATATCGAGAGTCGTTCGAGATTCGATAACTATGTAATACATCTTGAAGATCAAATAGTGACATCGCATGTGTTACTAAGGAACCATTTCTTAAAACACATCATGTACTCTGGCCAGAGATTCGTCACACTAATATCTCCTCAGATCGTATAGGATATCCACACTCGCAAGTATGTGGTGAATCCTTGACAACAAAGCATCGACTCCTATATGTGTTGTAACTGTACCCAATCCCGACACCTGATGACCCCAATAGAGTCGGTAAACGAGTCAAAGCACAGTACTAGCATATAGAGTCTCAATGATGTTTCAAGTAGTAAGGACTAATGGTGTACAACCAAAACCGCGGACTTTATCCACTCGATAAGTGATAACCACTTGGAAAGTCCGGATAGGGTTGTTCGATCATTCATCGTATGAATATCCATTTGCATGCTTCGAACATCTCTATGTTCCTTACCAATGAAACGTGGTACTCTGCATCGCAAATGCTAGTCTCAAACTCGAGCGATCCTTATCCTTATTATCGTACGACTCAATCGACTAGGAACAGTTTAGAATATACAGTGACTATAAGATGTGTTTCATGATAGACATCTCCATGTTCTACCACATCTCACATACACTATAGTATATTCAAGGTCTTTATCAAAACAACAATAGTATATCACAATATAACAATATGAAGAAAGATAAAGTCATTGCCATTAATAAAAGTGTAAATTATATTAAACAAAAGATTGTTTATACAAAGAGTCATCAAAGCCCTTAGCCACAAGTTGGCTCACCGGGCACCCACTCTTTCAATCTCCCACTTGCCCTAAAGCCAACTAGTCATACTACGTAGACCCATTGCTTCGCGATGTTTGTCAAATAATGGTCCTGGCAAGGGCTTAGTAAGTGGATCAGCGATATTGTCTGCAGAGGCCACTCTTTCGACAGTGATGTTTCCTCTTTCCACAATCTCTCGGATGATGTGGTATTTCCTTAGCACGTGTTTGGATCTTTGATGAGACCTTGGTTCCTTTGCCTGAGCAACGGCACCCGTGTTGTCACAGTACACCGGGACTGGACCAACAACTTCAGGAATGACGCCCAACTCTTGGACGAAATTCCTCATCCAAACGGCCTCTTTAGCAGCAGCTGATGCTGCAATGTATTCTGCCTCAGTGGTGGAATCCGCTGTGGTGTCCTGCTTGGAACTCTTCCAAGAGACAGCACCGCCATTGAGCATGAACACAAATCCAGAGGTTGACTTTGAGTCATCCACGTCACTTTGGAAGCTAGAGTCGGTATAGCCTTCCAATTTTAGTTCTCTTCCTCCATATACCATGAACATATTCTTAGTCCTTCGTAAGTACTTAAGAATGTCCTTCACGGCTTTCCAATGCATTTGACCGGGATTAGCTTGATATCTGCTCGTGACACTCAGAGCAAATGCTACATCCGGTCTGGTAGATATCATCCCATACATGATACTACCTATGGCTGACGCATATGGTACATGTGTCATTTTCTCTATCTCTTCATCAGTCTGGGACACATAAACTTGGATAGAGAAACTCCATGACACATTGGTAGATGTCCTCTCTTGGACCCATCCATTGAAAACCGTTTCAATATGGTGTCGATGTAGGTTGATTGAGTGAGTCCTATCATTCTCTTAGATCTATCTCTATAGATCTGTATCCCTAGAATATAGGATGCCTCACCCAAATCCTTCATCGAGAATCTACCTGATAATCATATCTTTGTTGACTGCAACATCCCTACGTCATTCTCAATGAGTAGGATGTCATCAACATAAAGTACTAAGAATGTCACAGCATCCTTAACTAGTTTCTTGTACACGCATGGTTCCTCCGGGTTCTTGATGAAACCAAAATCCTTTATTGTTTCATCAAATTTCTGGTTCCAACTTCTTGATGCTTGTTTTAGACCATAAATTGATCTCTGAAGCTTGCATACCTTATGCTCGCTTCCCATGGATGTGTACCCCTCAGGCTGCTTCATATAGATTTCTTCCTTAATGTCTCCATTAAGAAAAGCAGTCTTCACATCCATTTGCCATATCTCATAGTCATACCAAGCAGCTATGGCAATAAGGATTCTTATGGACTTGAACATTGCAACTGGTGAAAAGGTTTCATCATAGTCAACTCCTTGTCTTTGAGTATAACCTTTCGCCACCAATCGCGCCTTGTAGGTCAATACCTTACCATCAGGCCCAAGCTTTCTCTTGTAGATCCATTTACACCCTATTGGAACAATTCCATCTGGAGGATCTACTAAAGACCAAACTTGGTTTGTATGCATCGAATCTATTTCCGACTGCATAGCTTCAAGCCATAAATTTGAATCCGCATCAGAAATTGCTTCCTTGAAGTTTCTTGGATCACATCCAACATCGGGTTCATCTTGATCCCCATCAAGAAGAAGACCATATCGAATAGGAGGTCTAGAAGTCCTCTCGGATCTTCTAGGTACAGGCGTGTCTATCAATGGTTCCTGAGGTGTAGGATCGTTATTTTGTATTTCGGGTTCTTCTCGAATTTCTTCGAGTTCCATCATCTCGCCTTTCTTATCCAATAAGAACTCCTTCTCCAAGAAGGTGGCATTCCTTGAAACAAACACATTTGTTTCAGCAGGATAATAGAAATAATATCCGATTGAATTCTTCGGATACCCTACAAAATAACATAAGGTGGATTGACTATCTAACTTATCTCCCACTGTCCGCTTCACGTAAGCAGGACATCCCCAAATCCTCAAGTACGAATACTTAGGAGCTTTGCCATTCCATAACTCGTATGGTGTTTTGTCCACTGCTTTAGTGTGGACGTTGTTCAACAACAATACCGCCGTTTCAAGCGCATAGCCCCAAAATGAAGGTGGAAGCTCAGTGAAGCTCATCATGGATCGAACCATGTCCAACAAAGTTCGATTACGACGCTCCGATACACCATTCAGCTGTGGTTTCATAGGAGGAGTCCACTGAGAGAGAATCCCATTCTCTTTCAGATAGTCCAAAAACTCGGTACTTAAGTATTCTCCACCTCGATCCGATCGAAGTGCTTTAATACTTTTACCTAGCTTGTTTTCTACTTCAGCCTTGAATTCTTTGAACTTTTCAAATGCTTCAGACTTATATTTCATTAAATATAAATACCCATACCTAGAATAATCATCAGTAAAGGTAATGAAGTAGGTGTGGCCATATTGAGTACCAACTCTAAATGGACCACAAACATCTGTATGGATCAAATCCAACAGATTTTGACTACGCTCAGGTTTCCCCTTAAAAGGAGATTTAGTCATTTTTCCTTTCAGGCAGGATTCACAAGTAGTTAGAGAGTTAATATCAGACATATCAAACATGCCCTCTCCCACTAGCTTGTTCATCCTCCTTGAGGAAATATGACCTAACCTAGCATGCCAAAGGTTTGCCGGGTTTTGGCTATCGATTTTCCTTTTGTTTGTTGTTGCCGGTTTATCAACATAATTAATTGGAACGTCTTTTAGTTTTAAGTTATATAGATCATTTTCAAGTTGTCCATTTCCAATCAAACATTCATTCTTGTAAATATTGCAAATCTCATTCAAAAAATTGCAAGAATAACCATCTCTATCAAGCATAGAAACAGAAATAATGTTTTTAATCAAATCCGGAACAAATAAAACATCTCTCAAAAGTAACTTAAAACCGTTCTGCAAAAATAAATAAACATCTCCCACAGCTTTAGCTTCAACTCTGGAACCATTTCCGAGCCTCAGCTGGGTCTCACCCATTCTAAGCCTGCGACTTCTTGTCATCACCTGCAAATCATTGCAAATGTGAGATCCACATCCGGTATCCAATACCCAAGAAGTAGTATTAAGTGAAACATTTATTTCAATATAGAACATACCCTTCGCAGTTCGCAACTGCTCTAGATATTCCTTGCAGTTACGCTTCCAATGACCGGGCTTCTTGCAGTAATGGCAAACATCCTTGGATTTTTCCATGTTTGAAGCCTTTGTCTTGTACTTCTTCTCGGGTTCGATTTTCTTGGGTGGGGCAGAACGTTTCTTACCCTTTGTACTTGGTCCCTTCTTAGCAGAAGAAGAGGAGCCCACCAAGAAAGCCGGTTTATCCTTCTTTAATGTGGATTCATATGTCACAAGCATATTGACCATCTCTTCAAGGGAGGCCTCTATCTTGTTCATATTGAAATTCACCACAAATCCGTCAAACGAAGAAGGAAGAGATAGAAGTAGTAAGTCCACGTTGAGTTCATGCTTTAACACCAAATCAAGGGTTACCAACTTCTGTATGAGCCAAATCACTCGTACCCCATGATCACGGACCGAAGTCCCTTCACGCATGCGACACATCATTAGCTCCTTTACAGTAGTGAACCTTTCAGCTCTCGATTGAGCCCCAAAAAGTTCCTTGAGTTGTACGTGAATGTCAGCAGCATTCACGGTATCCTCAAATCGCCTCTGGAGTTCATCAGACATCGAGGCTTGCATATAGCATTTGGCCTTGATATCATGGTCCCACCATGTATCAAGTTTGGCTAACTCTTCCGGACTTATGTCAGCTGGTGCTTCCTTCGGAGAAGATTTTTCTAACACGTAGAGCATCTTCTCCGAAGTCAAGACAATCTTCAACTTACGGAACCATTCCGTATAGTTTGCGCCAGTCAATTTATTTTGTTCGAAGATCGAGAAAAGTGGATTACGCGAATTCATCTTTATGAAATACTAAAAAGAAACAGACAAATATTAGTGATTGTTTAAGTAATTTACTAAGACATAAAATAGGAGAAATTTATTTTATGAATCTCACTCCCACTATTTTAACGATTTCACTACCCTCTAGTGAAAACGGGAAACTGTTTTTCTTAGTGAGAAAATGGAGTCCAATTGATAAACTATGGTCCCGAATAATATCAGCCAACTATAATTTTCAAAAGGTAGAGCCCAATTGCTTCCAAAGCAACCTCCACGTTTTTACCTCATGTCCAATAAGGGCCCAATAATATGACGCCGTTTATTGTGACATGTCAAGATGACCCATCAATATTAAGTTGTGATGGACGGTCGCCATGTGGATCCCCCAATAATATGAGCCGATCCCATGGGAGTTCCACCCAACTTACAACATGTGTCGATCCAATGTACAGCTTTCCGACGAACGGGCCCCCCCAATAATATGTGCCGGACCGTATCCGCGGGTAGCATCTCATACATTGATCGTTGATGGAAGGTAGGAACATTTAAACAAATTTAAATTTCTTTTATATATCTTGATATCAATTTTAAATCATATTTAAAATGAGGGATTTTAATTTTGAAAATTTGTCTCATCATTTTTAAAACTTTGTATGCTTGCCGGATTCACACAATTTTGTCTAAAACATGCATACAACAATAATATCACATATTATATAGGATGATCGATTCCATTTCTAATCGACCCGTGGTTGCCAATCACGAGTCTTAGTCCAATCCTATGTAATATGCAGTATGCAATGCAATCCTATTACATTGAGCTTCCAATTTACATTTCTTCTGTCTTTATTGTCTGCTGGGCCCACCTCCATCTTCAAATCTTGATCTCCCACTAAATCTAATGTATTTACAATAAATAACAATGACAAGTAGGGGATACATTTTTAAGGGGTGGGAACGAGCCATAAACCAAGCCCATTTTTATTACATATGACAATTCATATTGGGCCATAAACCAGGCCCATTAATAAATCCAACAACAATAAAAACAAATGTAAATTCCTAGCATACACCTACAAAATTGGTCATGGCAATCGATCATCCTTATCCAATAACATTTAATTCAAAATTAATTTATTGGATAACATGCAATGGCAATTTAAATTTAAAAAGGATAAAATCATATTTCATATATAAAATATTATTTTATATACAAAATCATATTTTATCTTTTTATCAAATAAAATCATATTTTATCTATAAAATCCAATTTTATACATAAAATCATATTTTACTCAATATATCCATAAGATCATATCTTATCATCAATTGTACCAAAAATAATTAATTTCAAAATTCAATTTAACGGATAAAATATTTAAATTTTCCAAAAATTCAAATTTATCCAAAAATCAATTTTAAAATTTTCGGACTCGAACAATTCGATCCGACGCCTCGTGGACCAATCAAAAACAATTTTCGATCGGACCAAAAATAGAATTTTAACATATTAAAATTTAATTTAAAAATTAAAAAATTAATTTTTCCGCGGGCCGCCCGGGACATTCCCGGGCTGCCCGCGCCCCATAGGGCTCGGGCCGGGCAGCCCGGCTGCCCCTAGGGCAGCGACGATCGCTGCCCTGGGCAGCGCCATGCGCCGCCCTGCACAGCGCCGTGCGTGGCGCTGCCCGGGGCAGCGATCCAATCGCTGCCCGGGTTTTGCCCGAAAAAAAAAATTTTATTTTTAAATATTTATTTCGTTTAAAAAACCGAGGCTTAAAAATTTTTGTACAATCGATTAATTTAATCGCTTGATCTGAGCAACCTGTCTCTGATACCAGTGTTGGATAACGCGGCGATCAGATCAATTAGGATTGATACCCGGTGCAGCGGAAGTTTAAAAATTTTATATGGAACGATTCCATAGTGGGTATCAAAACCTTACAATTAAATTGTGTGTAAAAATTAAATAACAATTATAAATTTTTACCTTCAATCTCGAATCGAGATTTTGGACACCAACAGATTGCTCTGCTCTTGTTGTATATCCCTGGAACTGATGGACGAACTGTTCTTCAATCAGGTCCACGAACGGATATTTAATCCCTCTGATAGATTGCACTAGAAAATCTATTAGAAGTTTCTACGAAGAGATTAACGAATTTGATCCGTTAAACCAGACTGTAATTCAAAATTCACAGACTGGATTTTACCGAGCAGAGGGGAAAAGGGGGCGGCCACTTCAGAGGAAAAATACTATGGTTTTTCGAAAATTTTGTGACCTGTTGTGTATAATTTTTGTACTGCAATAACTTATTTATAATGTAGGCCGCTAACAGCTTAGGGCCCATTAGTCATAAGTTCAAGCCCGACAAGCAAAGCCCGCATGTTCAGAAATTAATATAAAATTCATCATGACTCCGATTGATAAACCGATTTCACCAATGTGCACAGAAACCATTTCTGCACCTTTTAAAGTCAAGATAAATTTTTCTGAATCCGAATTCAGTGGTTTCCAAAAATGCTCATCCCTATGTCATTTTAGGAAATCTTACTCCTCTACTCATAATTAAGAAGTCCAACTTCTTTGTTCATTAAATTTAACTCTTTAAATTTAACTATCTCAACGGGGATTAAAAATCCATTACTCCGTGTGACCCTCAATGGTTTAGGGATACAGCTAGCCGTGGGCTCACAACTCCTTGTGACTCGAAACAACAATTTTCGACTTGCCCATCGAATCATGGTAAGAGCGCCTAGCAACATCGCCCCATGATTCCCTAGGTATCACTGATAGTGCCTGCAAGAACCAATAGATTTTGGTTAGCGTACAGTACGGTCCCTTCATCCATATATCCCGATCGAATCAACAACCATTGGTATATCGAGAGTCGTTTGAGATTCGATAACTATGCAATACATCTTGAAGATCAAATAGTGACATCGCATGTGTTACTAAGGAACCATTTCTTAAAACACATCATGTACTCTGGCCAGAGATTCGTCACACTAATATCTCCTCAGATCGCATAGGATATCCACACTCGCAAGTATGTGGTGAATCCTTGACAACAAAGCATCGACTCCTATATGTGTTGTAACTATACCCAATCCCGACACCTGATGACCCCAATAGAGTCAGTAAACGAGTCAAAGCACAGTACTAGCATATAGAGTCTCAATGATGTTTCAAGTAGTAAGGACTAATGGTGTAAAACCAAAACCGCGGACTTTATCCACTCGATAAGTGATAACCACTTGGAAAGTCCGGATAGGGTTGTTCGATCATTCATCGTATGAATATCCATTTGCATGCTTCGAACATCTCTATGTTCCTTACCAATGAAACGTGGTACTCTGCATCGCAAATGCTAGTCTCAAACTCGAGCGATCCTTATCCTTATTATCGGACGGCTCAATCGACTAGGAACAGTCTAGAATATACAGTGACTATAAGATGTGTTTCATGATAGACATCTCCATGTTCTACCACATCTCACATACACTATAGTATATTCAAGGTCTTTATCAAAACAACAATAGTATATCACAATATAACAATATGAAGAAAGATAAAGTCATTGCCATTAATAAAAGTGTAAATTATATTAAACAAAAGATTGTTTATACAAAGAGTCATCAAAGCCCTTAGCCACAAGTTGGCTCACCGGGCACCCACTCTTTCATTTTTGAGAAATTATGCTAATTTATCAGCTCAAATTCAGCCTGAGTTAAAAATACTTTTGCTCAAACAAAATTTTGCTTGAAAGAACTGATCTAGTCAGGCGGAATATTTCTTCTTTGAAAAATTGAACTGGATTGCTAAGAGAGATCAAATAAGTAAATGTAGTAAGTAAGGATTAGGAAAAAGAGATTTTTATGGAAGTTCGAAGCTAAAAATCTACGTCTCCCCTTCTTTTATTTTTAGAAGAATTTGATTTACACAACAACTTACACAAATCCAATCCAATCAACCATTGAAAGGAACTCATAGTAACAAATTCTGAAATCAGATCAATATTTGAAAGAGTTAAAACTTGAATTCAACGTGGGATATGCTTCAACAAGCGGATCTATATCACATAATAATTCCAATCACTCGATCTGATGAAACAATAAGCTTGAATTCTGAGTTTGATCTTTGATATGCTTCTTGTCTGTCTGTATGATCTCAAAGTTTGCTTACGAAGGCTTGATGATCATTTAATGTTGTAGATTACGAGAGCAAGAGTTATGAATATCTGAGTGTTGTCAAGTATTTATAGGTGATCTTCTTCAACGTTCAAAAAATTATCCGGTAGAATGTTTGTCTCTGGTATGTCCAACATTCAATCAAAGGATGCCACATGTCCTCGTACTCTTTCCAAATATAGTGAAGAATTTTGAATCATTGTCAAGTACGGAAGATAACGTCTATATGACAAACAAATTTTCTTGTCTTTTAGTCTATAAACTCGGATTGATATTGGTTGCGTAGATTGATCTGGTCTGACTTTGATCTGGTCTTATCTTATCTTGTTTGATTAGTGATTATTTCATAAGAGAGATATTCAAGCATTTTAAATCATCCAGATCAACATATCAGACTGACTTGTTATCATACCAATTTGAACTTATGTACTTTTTTTTGTTTTGTTTTATCTTATCCTATTGATCTGTTTATCATCACCAAAATTAAGAAGTATTCTTTATCAATTTCCCTCTTTTGGGTGATGTCAAAATCAAGTATCATACGCATTGTGATATAAAAAATTTATGGTTATGTAACCTCTGCTTCTATCTTGACCACTGGAAGGTCATCTGTCATCTGGATTGCTTGGTATTTTGGATAGAGGAGAAGACTTTTGAGGTTAGGAAGCTCTTTTTACCGTTTTTTTTTTTGTCATCACCAAATTGTTGGAGAAACTCCATAATCTCTATGAGTTGGGTGCCAAATTTAGACCGCATTTCTTGAAATTAGTCTTGAATAGTAGTTTGGACTCGATTGATGTGACAAATGGTGTCGGCATTTCCTCTTAATTGAAGATTATGCAAGTGTGAAATGGAGGATTTTTAAGCTTCAATATTTTCCAGTACATTTTTCTTGAATTCATCAAAATCAGATGGAGTGAGAGCTTTATCCATGTGAAAAACAGAGATATATAACCTCAGTTAGTTTGCCAAGTGCAGAAGTAATCAGATCTGGTTGTTGATAAATCAAGGATGATCTCGGAACTATAGAAGTGTCTTCCAAAATTGGTAATTCCGGATCAATTGTATGTACACTGATGTCTTGTGTAGCTGCTTGAGATGGAACAGAAACATCTTTAACAATTTCAATTGGATCTTGATCAAATTATGAGAGTGATAGAGCAGCTTCCTCAATTGTAGTATCTTCGTGATGGATTGTCAGTTGGCTCAACTACCAGTGCAAGATTAGTTATAGCAACATCTTCAGATGGATCATTTGCATTTTGTGACAAAAGATATTGTATGACATAAATAATTGCATGTATTGGATCTGTCGTAGGAACAAAAATGTCTTCAATGGACTTCAACATCTCATCTGTAGAAGTAAATGGCAGTTCAGGCAAATTATTTGAATGTTGATCATATGGATCTTGCTGAGAGTTCATCATATCTTATTGTTCTTCAAAAGGAGTTTTGTCTTGATTGAAAGTATCCTGTTGTTTGAGAATGCAGAAGTTTGAACTGGAACAGAATCAACCAGAACAAGATCAGTATCCAGATCAAATTTGATCTGGCTCTGAAGATGGTTCGTCAGATTGATTCTAGTCAAGTTTTTCTTCAGTGATGGAATTATTGAGATCTTGGCGCATAGTCTTGACAATCAATTCTAGAGACAGAGCATCCATTTCAAGCTGACTGATCACAGCTGACTCATCAAAAGCATCTGGATTGCGGGGATTATACTGAGCACTTTTGTATCTTAAAATTTGCAGCAACATACTCTCCTTCATCATTGTGGCAATGAATTCTTTGCGTTGAAGGGCTTGAGAGATGTATTGGGTTTCAGCCCACTCTAAGATATTTTGTTCAAGGTTGGCTAAATTTGTGAGAACCTTCCATGATCTGAAATTTGAAAAATGTGTCTTGGTTCCGTATCTGACCCATTTATCAAAGAGTTTCATCCTATTAGTCACTTGATCTGTCACAGTTTTCCGTGCCATATTGATTGCAATTTGAGCCCTGGATAGAAACTGAGTCTCAATGTTTGCACTGGAGCCTTGATCTTTGAACTGAGTAAGTCAAGATTCCAAACTTCTGATGTGCATCTCTAAAATTGTTGGAATGATTGTAGAAATTTTGGAGATTGGAATTGTTGGAACCGGAACAGATTGAATGGCTGGAGAATTCACATATTTTACTAGACAAGATCTATTCTTGGTCTGGACTTTTGGTGAGGCAAGAATGCTGGCTAAATTCATTCGGTCTAACTCAGACTCTTTTGATTCGGATTCATAGATGGAAATCTTCCTTTTGACTGATTTCTTTCTTGGTATAATAGGCCTTTTAGCAGTAGTAGATTGGCTAGCTTTTTCTTTGGCTTTGTCTTGTTCTTTTGGAGCAGTGAGATCTTCAATCTCATTCTCATCTACACTTTCTTTCTTAGAAATGATCAACTTTTTAGCCTTGTAGACTTCAATGGCTCGCTTATTCAGAGTTTTTTGAGGATGTAATGTAGTGGAAACACCCAAATTTACATTCAACACATTAATAATGTAACTGATCTTGACTGCAAATCCTTGAGATTGGATAGAGGGGATAGTAATCATACTGGTAAGTACTTTAAATAATACCTCTGCCCAGTTGATCTGAGAGCCAGTAGAGATAGAAACCATGGTATCAAACTTCTCAACAGTGATTGCATCAAAGGATCCTGATTTGGCCAGAAGAGACTTGGCCACGATGTCGTTAAGAATGCGGAACTCAAGCTTTAGTTCCTTCTTCTTGCATAGAATCTTCATTGGAAAATTTGAAAGAGAGTAAATCGCCTTCATCTGAGTCCTTTGAGCATTAGTGATGGAAGAGAAAGTTGTTAGTCCAGTCCGTGGAAGGTCAAAGATTTTTGCAAACAGATCAGGAGAGATAGTTACATATTCTCCTCCAATAGATCTTTTGATCATTCCATCTGTCACTGTAGCTGTTTGGAAAAATTTTGGCAGAGCTTGTTTGAAGATGAAATTCCCACAACTCAAAAATTTGCGTAAACCAGAGGCTTCAGGGTACAAAACATTTCCAAAACCCTTCATCCATCAGATCGTATACTATGTGAAAATCCACAAGGAGAACATTATTTTGAGTGATGGAAGACATTTTTCTGCAAGAAAAATATTTTTGAAAAGAATAGATGCTCAAGAGATATAGAATTTTAGCAAAATGACGACAACGATATATATATATATATATATATATATATATATATATATATATATATGTTTGCGCTAGTATGATGTGGCTGCCCCCGTGTCAAAGTTTTGAATTTTGAAAATGTAAAAAGTACACATTACGAGGTAAATAAGTGGAATGCCACATGGAATTTTTTGAATTAATTTCCTTTAAGGATACGAATCGTCAAAGACAAATCCAGACCTTCTGAAGGCTCTTATATGTATATATATGAGTCAAAAGTTTTTCACAAAAGTATAAATAAAATTACTGAAATGTAAAATTTTAATTTACAAATATTATCAACGTTTGTAGAAAAATAAAATTTTTAATATTAAAAATAATATTATTCTATTATTGTTTGTATATTTAAATAAAATTAAAATGTATCATACGGTGACTAAAGACACAGTTTTTATAATCTAAAATTTCAATATTAAATATATATAATATTATACTGTTAATAATTATATACTAAAACTAATTTATATTTATTTAATTTTTCATTTCAAGAATATTGTTAAAATATAAATATGTTAAGTATGATAATAATTTATTTTAAAATAAAAATTTAGTAAGTTGCTAAATTTTTTTAAATAAAATATTATGATTTAAAAAATTAATTTTTTAACTTAAAATTTAAAACTATAAGATACAAATATTTAGAACGTTAAAACCACGCATTAACATGAAATCAAATTAACAGTTAATATTTAATTTTATAAATTTTTACATTAATGATATTTATATATTTAATTATAACTTTTTGAGTAATATATTTAAAAAAATCATTTTAGAAATTGAAATTTGTTGAGAAATTAAGTTTTGATGTTTACAAGATATAGTACTAAAACTGACTAAACTGATCTAGCGGAAGCTAAACTGAAGTGATAAGCTAAACCGATCTAGCGAAAGCTAAACTGAAGTACTAAGCTAAACTGACTTTCGAAAGATAAACTGAAGCGCTAAGACCAAACTACCGAACAAAGAAAGAAGCGCTAAACCGTCTCGCATATGACCTCAACTGAGAATATTCAAGTCAACGAGACTGAAGACACTAAACTGAAACATCATCAGCTTACCCTCGCAATCTTGTGGATAAAGTTTATCGTACTCTGACACATTCCACAGAAGTTAGTGCCGCGATCCACAGGGAATTGTCGGTCTCAGAGATTGTTCTTGAAAGTGACAAATGCAACGGAAACATTTCAAATCCTATCTGAAGATCATTTTTGAATTTGTTACTGTTAGCATTCGAAGGGTATAAATAGGGATCTCGATTGATTGAAGAATAAATTTTGCCAATATCATTTACTGCGTGAATATTCAAAGTCTCAAAAGCCTGGAAATCGATCAAATAACTCGAAGAACAAACGCTCAACTGATACTCTGATCATTGAAGGATCATTTTTGTGCTAAGTCAATCTAAGTTGTAAACATCTTCATTTTATCAGTCTAGGACTGAAACTGAGTTGTAACTAGGAGTTCTTGTTTATGCAGTGTATAAGTCCTAAACCGGATCGGAGTTTTGTAAATTTCTTGTAAAATTCAAAGTCTTCTAGTGATATCCTTCCGAGGTGAAAGAAGGGGTGACGTAGGAGTGATTGAAATCTCCGAACATCCATAAACATTTCCGTGTGTCTCTTATCATTTTACCCACTCACTTTCTATCTTGCATAAACTGCTTTCTCATAAGTGTTCAAATCTGTAACTTGACATATTTTCGCACATAATTTGTTTGTAAAATTACATTAGACATCAAGATAAACATATAATTCAATCACTAAACCGATTGAATTCAATTCCTACTCGCTAAATTATTTTTAAGTGTATTCACCCCCCTCTACACTTCAAACAGATCCTAACCAGTGGTATCAGAGCGAGTTTTTTATCTTTCTTCTGAACACTTTACCGAGATGTCTTCATTCAGCAAGATCCCCATGTTCTCAAAGGAGGACTTTGATGATTGGAAAATTCGCATACAAGCTCATCTATCAGCTTTAGATGATGATATGTGGTTTGTCATTACTGATGGACCTCTCACCATCACCAAAGTAAACACTGCAGTGGCTATCTCTAGTGGTGGATCACAATACATCGAGAAACCAAGGATGGAATGGACTGCTAAAGATAAGAAAAAGACAATTTTTACAATGTTGCCAAAGATACTCTGTACAAAACTCTTGATAAAAATAACTTCATCAAAATCAAGATGTGTAAAACTGGAAAAGAAATTTGGGAAAAATTGATTCAGCTATGTGAAGGAAATAAGCAGACAAAAGAGAACAAACTATCTGTGTCTGCACAAAAAATTGACAATATCAAAATGAAGTCAGGAGAATCTATGGCAGAGTTTGATGAAAGAGTCAGTAGCATTGTGATTGAGCTCAATGCTCTGGGAAAAACATATCCCAATAGAGAAGTCATTTTGAAAGTTATTTGAGGCCTTCCCAAAGAATGGGATGTTAAAACAATGGCAATCAGGGAATCAAAGGACTTGAATAAACTAAAACTTCATGATCTATTTGCTGATCTAAAGGCTTATGAGTTTGAATTAAAACTCGAGAAGAGGATCAGTCTACTTCTCAACTGACCAAAGTCTTAGCTGCAGTCAATGTGGAGTCACCTGCTCAACCAGAGAGAACTGCATAATAGCTAAGTAGTGATGCTATGTCACTATTTGTGAAAACGTTTGGAAAGTTAATCAGAAGAAATCAAGAAGGATCCTATAGAAGAAATTTTCAAAAGAAAGATGCAAATTAAGAACCAAGGGCATGCTTCAACTGTGGAAAGACAAGACATTTTATAGCAGATTTTCCTAAACCAAAGAAGGATGAGAAAAGATCAACAAAAAAAGGAAAGAAGAAATTTGAAAGAAAGAAGAATTCAAAAGATGCCAAGTACACTTCCAGAAAGAAGCATGAAGCACTGGTTGCCGAGAACAGCAAGGCCAAATGTGCATAGACTGACAGTGAATCAGAGGATTCAAACTACTCCTCTAGATCCAATGAGGACGAGGAAGAAGTAAAATTTCTAATGGCAAATGATCATGAACAAGAATATATGAGTGAACATGTATTTGACTTCATCTCTGATAAATTCACTAGAGAAGAACTCGTCTCAACACTCACGAAATGGCAAATGAGTTCATCAGCTGTCCATGGCATTTGATGAAGTCAAAGCTAAGCAAAAGGATCTGCAAGATACATCAATAGAACTCATCTGGGAACAATCAGTTGAGAAAATTAATCTTGAAACAGAGATTGCTAAGCTTAAGACTGGATGAGAAACTTAAGATTGACTCCATGAATCTTACAAAGGAAAAGATTAAATGACTTGGTAAGATCATGGAATAGATCATCAAGTATGCTGACAGAGATGCACAACTTACAAAAACCCATAAGTGACAAAAGTGGTCTCGGGTTTGGTAAAACTGATGACAATATCAAAATGAAGTCAGGAGAATCTATGGAAGAGTTTGATGAAAGAGTCGGTAGCATTGTGATTGAGCTCAATGCTCTGGGAAAAACATATCCCAATAGAGAATGACTTGGTAAATTCATCAACTGTCCATAGAATTTGATGAAGTCAAGAATACCATTGATGACTACTCTCATTTCACCTGAGTCATTTCTTAAAATCTAAAGACCAAACTGCTACCCAACTGATCATGATTTTCAAAAGACTTTTTAATGAAAAATCAAATAAGATTGACAGAATCAGGAGTGACAGAGGAAATGAATTTGTCAATCAAACTTTGTCTTCCTTTTAGAGCATTATGGAATTAAACATGAATTCTCAGCAGCTAGAACACCACAGCAAAACGGTGTTTCAGAAAGGATAACTCGTACTCTAAAAGAAGCTGTGAGAACCATGTTAGCTTATTCTAAAGTGTCTCAAAGGTTTTGGGTAGAAGCTGTGAACACTGCTTGCTATACTCAGAACAGATCGATGATATGTAAGAAATTTCTGGAATGGTAATAGCCAAATGTGTCCTACTTCAAAATTTTTGGATGTAAATGCTACATTCACAACAACGGTAAAAATCATCTGACTGCATTTGATGCAAAGTCAAATGAGGGTATATTTCTTGGATATTTATCAATCAGTAAGGCTTATAGAGTCTTTAACAAAAGAACTTTAAATGTTGAAGAATCTATAAATGTTATATTTGATGAAGATATGTCATCTGAAACTTCAATTAATGTCAATCAAGTCTCAGATCTCTTTCAGAAAATACAGCTAGAAGATGATAGTGAAGATGACTCATCCACGGTAATTAGAACTCTCAAAATCCAGAACCTGAACTGATAGATCAAGCAGTTGAAAGGGATCAAACTGAACAAATAGTTGAAGATCAACATACTCATCCATTTGTGGAAAATGAAGGACATCAACAAGAAACTCAAGGAGATCACACTTTCAATGAGAATACAGAAATTGTTCAGGAAAACATGAATGATCAAACTCAAGAAGGAATATTGAACCATGAAAATCAACTTGGACATAATCTCAAATGGTCAAAGAAGCATCCACCAAATCTGGTGATAGGAAATCCAATAGCACCTTTGAGAACAAGAGGACAAATGCTCAAAGAATTTCTTCATGCAGCCTTCATATCACAAATTGAGCCAAAGAAAATTGATGATGCACTGACTGAAAGTTGCTGGATAGAGGCCATGCAAGAAGAACTAAATCGGTTTATTAGAATTCAGTCTGGGGTCTGGTTCCTAGACTATCTCACCAATCAGTTATAGGAACTCGATGGGTATTCAGAAACAAATTAAGTGAAGATGGAACTATTATCAGGAACAAAGCAAGATTATTTGCTCAAGGGTATAGGCAAGAGGAAGGAATTGACTATGATGAAACTTATGCACCAGTAGCTAGACTGGAAGCAATAATAAAGTTTCTTTCCTATGCATCATTTAAAGATTTCAAGGTATATCAGATAGATGTCAAAAGTGTTTTCCTAAATGGAAAACTCCAAGAAAAAATCTTTGTTGAGAAACCACCTGGATTCATAAATCATCAGTTTCCAGACCATGTTTTCCATCTTAATAAAGCTCTATATGGACTGAAACAGACTCCTAGAGCTTGGTATGATACTTTAACCAAGTTTTTTATTGAACACGAATTACCATAGGCACGGTTGATAAAACGTTGTTTAAATTTACAAAAGGCGATCACACACTTCTTGTTCAAATTTATGTTGATGATATTATTTTTGAGTCAACTAACCCCAAACTATGCAAGAGATTCTCTAAGCTAATGCAGGAAAAATTTGAGATGAGCATGATGGGTGAACTAAATTTCTTTCTCGGTACAAGTTCGGCAATTGGAGAATGGAATATTTATAAGCCAAACCAAATACACCAAGGAACTTATCAAAAAGCTTGGATGGAAAACTGCACATCTGCTACTACTCCTATGAGTTCATCAATTAAACTTGTTAAAGATGAAGGGGGAATGTCAGTTGAGGCAACCATGTATCGAGGTCTAATATGGTCACTTATTTACTTAATTTCAAGTAGACATGATATTGTATTTGCATTTTGTCTTTGTGCCAAGTTTCAATCAAATCCAAAGCAATCACGCTACATAGCTGCCAAGAGAATACTGAAGTATCTTAAAGAAACTCAGAACGTTGGATTGTGGTATGCTAAGGATAATTAGTTGGATATTTAGATGCGGACTACGCTAGATGTAAACTGGATAGAAAGAGTACAAATGGATCATGTCAATTCTTAGGAGATAGACTGATATTTTGGTGTAGCAAGAAGCAAACATCCATAGCTACCTCTACAACAGAAGCAGAGTATCTAGCTGCAGGAAGCTATTGTGCTCAACTGCTCTGGATGCAACAACAGTTGAGGGATTATGGAATTGAAGCCAAGGAATCATCTATATTCTGCGATAATACCAACACAATCGCGATATCTTACAATCCCATTCTTCATTAAAGAACTAAGCATATCGATGTCAGACATCATTTCATCCAAGATCATGAACTCAAGAAGAACATCCGGCTGGAACACATCTTAACTGAACAACAAACTGCGTATATCTTCACCAAACCTCTTTCAGAGACTAAGTTTTCTTACTTTAGAAATATTCTAGGACTTATTGAGTTAACATGAATTATAAAAATCTATTGTTATGAGACAAATCTTTCATCAGTCTAGCATAGGGGAAACTGGGCAAGTCTTTAAACCCAAGACTGAAACTGAAAAGTTCAGTTTAGTTGTGAACCAGTTTAGTTACCCTCGGATGAAAGACTGAAGCTGAAAATTTTCTAAACTCATGTTATTTTGTTTATGTTCCTTACCAAATTTATGCACATTTTAAGGGGAAACTTATTTGTGCATTATTTTCTTTGTTGAGCAATTTACTCACACAAAACAAAAAAATTCTAGAAGAACTCAATAAGAAAGAAAAAAAAGAATTTTATTCAGTAGCGATTGCATACAATTTCTATCTCTAATTCTACTCCCATTTTCCAATAATTCATATGCTCAGCTAGCTCGTTGTCTTCAATTTCTTCAAAATCAGCAAGGAGTGAAACTATACTCAACTCCTTCTTGAGAAGAAGCAGTTGAGTGCCCTCCCTACCAAGGACATAAGAAGGGTTGTTGTTGTCAAGCCTCTGCTTGTATTTAGCCATGCGACGGGCATCCACTGGATTGAGAAATTCTATTCCTCGTGACTGAATAGCTATTAGCTTTGATTTTAGAAGAGCCACTTTTCGCTCAACGAGATCCTCATAAGCCCTCTTTAGCTCTTCCATTTGTTTATGCGATAAATTTTATTTTTCTTATATACCCTCTTATATTCTTCACTCACAGTTATCAAAGAGTCATTTAATGTTATGTCTAGGAATCTGAAGCGTCTCTTACGTGTATCCTTTATAAACGTATCAGGATTTTATTATATAACTTAGAATTACAGCATTTTGATGACATCATCATATGTGCACAACTATAGTTCATCAGTTTATCATTAGTTTTATATGCATTCAGTAAGCTAAGTAATTACTCATTGCTCCAACAATAATTCCACATTAGTTAGAACAATAACCATAACACTTCATAGGAAAATAGAAAATAATATTACAAGTTCCTGTGATCCACCATCTTCAGAAAACCCACTCCATAACCCATGCTCGAAGAGGAGCTACAACAGGATCCATAAGCTCATCAGAAGCTATGCGAATGAATGTTCGAAGCTCTTTACTGAGCATCAAGTAGAGAACATTTTGATCAGTGTATATGTTCTATGTATCAACTGCATCAAGCTCAATCATATATTATTTCTCTCTTTTAGCTATCTCCTCAGCCTCCTCAAACTTTCTTGAAACAGAGCATGGTGATACATATGCAGCTCTTCAATCTTCAACCATAGTGCCATAACCTTATCCCAAACCCTATCTTCGATTTTATGCTTTTCCATCTCAAAATACCTTTCTTTGCAGGCCTCACAAGCGATATATGGACTCTGGCCTAAACCAAAGAGAGGAATTTTGCTATCCATTTTTTTCTGTTTAAATTACTTATCGCTTAGTGACATAATCATGTGTTTTTGAATGGGTATTTATAGAAGACATAAGTCAAAAATAAGAGGGAAATACGTGTATTTTTTCCCGCTCCTCTTTGTACTATGTGCTTTTCAAAATTACATGTGTCACGTCATTAAAACTTGTTACACATTTTATCGTATATCAGTTTACCTCCTTCAAACCCTAACAATCACTCTATTGATCTAATTCTCTCAATTGCTCTATAGAATTTATGACTAATGGCAACTTCATCCGCTGTATACATCCTCAATGTCCTCATCGTCGATTTTGAGTCACTCTATGGAATGAACAACCAAGGGATCACAGAGATTTTTCAAGTACTCGATCGCACTGGTCTTCGATCATTCCTTGAGAGCAAGGATCTACAATATTATCAGAAGGATTTACTCTCTCTATATCACAAAAGCACTCTAGCCGATGATGAGAAGCTATTAATATCCATTGGAGGAAACTTGATGGGAATCGATAAAGTCTACTTTGCTGAAACATTCAGTTTACCTACTTCAGGTATTATCGACTTCAATATTGTGTCAAAAACTGATATCACATAAATTAAAAGTATCTTCTCAAGCTCAAATCAACATATCTCCCTGTCTGCATTCAAAGGAGAATTGAAATTGGAATATCAACTCCTAGCTGATATTGTTGCAAAGAGTCTTCTCGCAAAAGGAGGATCTTTTGATAAACTAAAGGTTGAAAAGTTCAAGGTGATGACAGCTATTATGAAATGTGTAAAGATCAATTGGAGTAATCTTCTTTTCAGAATCTTTGTTCTGTAGACTACTCGAAAGCTTGGGAGTTACTCTTCAGGATACTTCTCTTCTGCACAAGTTCAAATAGACTTAACAATGGATGCAATTCTTGAGTATGCTGAACAAAGTACTGATGCACTCTTTGATGAATGGTATCAGTATAAGACTACTACATTGGCTAGACATCTCAAGAAGAAGAACGAGTTGAACGGATTTGTTAGATATGAGAAAATTGTGTTGAGAACAGTCAAAACCATTGACGTTCAAGAAGCATTGGAAAGGAGACAATATTTCTTTGATCTCATGAGAGTCAAAAAGTTAACTCAAATTGTTGAAGAACTTCAAAGGAATTATGATCCTACTGCCAGAACAACCTATGAAGACAGATCAGTTTTTACTCAGCTACAAACTGATCTAATCACTTTGCATATAAAAATCAAGTTTTGGAAAACTGATAAGACATTGGTTATTCTAGAAACTTTCACTGAGAAGAAACACAAGTCTCACTCCAAGTCTCGATCCAAACACAAGAAGAGCAAAAAGGCTCAAACCTCAAATGCATCCTTAACACATACAGTTGATAAGGTCTTTGAAGAACTTCAAAAAGCAGCCTCAACAGCTTAGAACCCAATCGATACATCAATTGAGCAGCAACTACATATCTACAAAGCTGAGACAAACTTTCCTGAAATGCAGTTGATGAATGTAGATGAATTTATCTCTCAGGTTACCTCTCACATCGAGCTTGAAGAACAGGAACCTATTCTTCTGGAGAACATATCTCATCCAGATCATGTGGAAGAAATTGTCTCCCAAATTGTTTCTCCTATTGAGATTGATGAAAATCAACCACCTTTTCTGGACGCCACATATCATCCAACTCCTATGGATGAAGTCGTTCCCCAGGTTACTAATTATACTGAACATGACAAAGAGCAACCTCCTCTTTTGGAAGACACATCTTTTCAAACTCCTACTTTAACAGAGCCAGAAAGTGAATCACTTCCTTTGGAAACTGCACCTCCTACGGATTCCCTCATTCAAGAACAGTCATTGGCTATCATTATACATCCTCAACAGTTTCATTAGTTAGAAAGAGTGGTTATTCCAACATCTTTCTTCAAAGAGCCTGAAGCTCAACCTCAAGACTGTAAACCATCTGGGTCAACTAAGGATTTACCAGAAAAGACATCTAGTTTGCCTGATGAGCTACAAGAAAAACCATCTGGATCAATTTCCAATGTACAAGAAAATTCTCTGGGTGCAATCACTGATTCACAAGCAAAACCCTATGCTACAACTGATGACTTACTAGCAAATCCATCAAAAGACTCACCGGAAAAATCACACAACAGTAGAGCCGTCTCTCATATTGATAAAGCTATTGAGGTTGAAACACAATCTCAATCTCTAGCAATTGATATTCACTCTGCTCCTGGATATTCTTCTCACCAAAGCAAAAGAAAAGAGAAAATTGACGTGATCTCAACTGAGCCTCTTTCTCCTCTCAGAGCTCAACGAACATATTTTTTGCACACTCTGCATCAAGAAATTGCTACCTCTGAAAAAACGAATTTATCACCTCAAACAGATACGGATGAAGATTGGTATCAAACTCTTGCAGAAATTGAATATTCTCTGAACACTCTTTCAAAGGATGTCATTGCTCTCCGAGATAATCAACAGCAGACTAACAACACCATTAACTCTCTCTGGACATCTCTGAGTTCTAAATTGATCAGATTGAAGGAGAAGTTTGCCCTTTTGGACAAGATGCTACTTAACTTTAGTCAACTGAATAGTTCATTGTCTCAACTGCAGCAATCTCATCATTCCTTGGAGACAAAAGTTGACAACTTAAACGTATATGTCCAGACACTGTATACATCAGTTAACTCCAATTTTCAAGGTCTTTCCAGAAATATTGCATCATTGACAAACGTTTCTCGGGAAATTTTGCACACCCAAAATCTGGTACCTTCACAGGAATCAGGCCATGAAATGCCAGCATCTCGACTACCATATTCAAGTCGCAGTTCCTCTCTGCCAAGACTTCCACCAGATAAAAGATAGCCTATTATTCTCTCTCTTCTTATTTGACTTCTTATTTTATCTTCGCATGTATCTGTCTATGATATCTGTGTTCTTATTGTTGATTTATCAAAAAGGGGGAAGATTGATATTTGCTTACAAGATGTTTTGACAAATCTATTAGTCAGTTCATACCAGTTTACCTCATATCTTTTCGAAGTTTTGATAAACACCAAAAAGGAAGAAATTGTTGAGAAATTAATTTTTGGTGTTTACAAGATATAGTACTAAAACTGACTAAACTGATCTAGCGAAAGCTAAACTAAAGTGATAATCTAAACCGATCTAGCGGAAGCTAAACTGAAGTACTAAGCTAAACTAACTTGCGGAAGATAAACTGAAGCGCTAAGACCAAACTACGGAACAAAGAAAGAAGCGCTAAACCGTCTCGCATATGACCTCAACTGAGAATATTCAAGCCAAAGAGACTGAAGACACTAAACTGAAACATCATCAGTTTACCCTCGCAATCTTATGGATAAAGTTTTTCGTACTCTGACACATTCCACAGAAGTTAGTGCCGCGATCCAAAGGGAATTGTCGGCCTCAGAGATTGTTCTTCAAAGTGACAAATGCAACGGAAACATTTCAAATCCTATCTGAAGATCATTTTTGAATTTGTTATCATTAGCATTAGAAGGTTATAAATAGGAATCTTGATCGATTGAAGAATAGCTTTTGCCAACATCGTTTACTGCGTGAATATTCAAAGTCTCAAAAGCCTGGAAATCGATCAAAAAACTCGAAGCACAAATCCTCAACTGATACTCTAATCATTGAAGGGTCATTTTTGTGCTAAGTCCATCGAAGTTGTAAACATCTTCATTTTATCAGTCTAGACTTGAAACTGAGTTGTAACTAGAAGTTCTTGTTTAGGCAGTGTATAAGTCCTAAACCGGATTGAGGTTTTGCAAATTGGTTGTAAAATTCAAAGTCTTCTAGTGATATCTTTTCGAGGTGGAAGAAGGGGTGACGTATGAGTGATTGAAATCTCCGAACATCCATAAACATTTCCTTGTGTCTCTTATTAGTTTATCCACTCACTTTCTATCTTGAATAAACTGCTTTCTCATAAGTGTTCAAATCTGTAACTTGACATATTTCCGCACATACTTTGTTTGTCAAATTACATTAGACATCAAGATAAACATATAATTCAATCACTAAACCAATTGAATTCAATTCCTACTCTCAAAATTATTTTAAGTGTATTCACCCCCCTCTACACTTCAAACCGGTCCTAACAAAATTATTAATGACATTTTTAAATATATATTTAATAAATTAAAGAGTAACATTATCAATTTATAAGAGAAAATTTAAATATTTATATAATATTATAATTTTGACCTGGGAAATATTTTAACATGATTTTATTTTATATATGTTGTATTTGGTATTTTTATTTTATTTTAACAATATATTAAATATTTGTACAAATATATATTATTTTAAAGTTATATTACATAATATTTAGAAATCATTAAATATTTATATAATGTGATATTATCAAAGTTTTCACCAATAACGATTTTTGAAATGATGTGTTTCAAGTTTTTAATTGTAATTTTTTCAAAAAAGTGAAGATCAATCAAGATTTAAGGATATAATTTTTTGAAAAAAATGCATCCAAACATGATTTAAGGAAGAAAAATAATATTTATTAGTTTTTTTTGCTCTCATAAATATTAAAAAGACAAAAAAATTATTGTTATATAGGACTTTTATTGGTAAGAAAAATAAACGACTAATTTATTCTAAAAAATGAGGGAAATAAAGTCATAGCGGGTGAAAAAAAAAACTAAAAGCCCATAAATAGGCGCGTGCAACCACAACTTGGATTGGAGGGAGATGTGTCCAAAAATTTTAAAAATTTAAGGACATATTAGCCTATTAAATGTTTATAGGTGGTTTTGTGACAATTGGGATCTTCATAGGGGGTCCGAATAATATTAGCCCTAATACATTGTAGCATAGATCTCATTTAAAAAAAATAAAATAAAATAAAATTATTTTGAAACATGAATTTTTAATTAAGTAGAAATTGATACACAAATTAATACTAATGACTAAATTGGTATATCCATGTCAAATTAGAGTAAAATAAATATTAATTTGGTCTTTGTAGATTCTCCGCTTCAGTTGTTCATTAATTCCTTTCGTGGGTGAATAAAGGATTTGGTACTACTGGATTGCCTAAAAGCTTTCGTCGGCACATACGAGCGAAGAATTAAAGGGATATAGGGCTCAGGGCAAATGAGCTGGGAGTTTAATAAGCCAAGCTTATCTCCAAATATTTAATAAATAAATATTTTAGTTAACTGCAAATTTCAATAAATCTAAGGATATGTAATCAGTAAAACAATTACGGTTGACTAGAAAATTAACAGATCCAAATAGGTAATAATTATGATTAAAAAATTAATATATTTTTTATGAAAAAATCTCGCTCCTACGTGTCATAGTTTATTTTGAGAATGGTAAAATGGGTGTTAGGATCGGTTGGGTTCACTGAACAGTACCTACACTGATAACTAGCTTGGTTGCTGAATCAGTTTACCACACGAATCTTTCAATCAGTTGAGGTCAGTTGAGGTTGGTCAACTGATCTCTATCTCTCTTGATGTCGATGTTAATCAGCAAACAAGTAATGTACGAAAAATGCTGAATAACAGATTCTGAACTTGATAATCAAATGGATAAGTAATTGGATGATCGGATGAAAGTAAATAAACAGAAATAAGAACACGATAATTGTTTATAGATGTTCGGAGTTCAATCTCCTACGTCATCCCTTCTTCCATCTCGGAAGGATTAACTCTAGAATACTTTGACTATTACAATCAATTTGCAACAGCCCGATCCAAGACTAAGACTTACACACACAACTTATATTAGAACTCCTAGAATCAAGAACACATCCCTAGACTGCTTCTTGGTACAACAGTACAATCGTATTTTTCTTGAACACCGAAAACCGAATTCGTACAGTGTTTACAACTCAATAAGATTTAGCACAGATTGATCCTTCTCTCGATCAGATAATATTTTATGCGTGTGCTCGATCAGTTTACTATCAGCACTCTGGATGTTATTTTCCGTAATATTCTCAAGTTTTATCACGGCTTGTTTTTATCTGCTCTCGGCTGAAAAAACTAATTTTTTTAAACACTATTTACAGCGCATTTATTGTACGCTGTTGAAAAATTATTCTGCAGCATGCTTTTATTTGCTCGTCGTTGTAACTATTATTTACAGCGTGCAATAATTACACACTGTTATTTTATAAGACATTAAAATATTAATAGCACACACAAATGCGCGCGTTGTTAATAACAACATCAACAGTGCGCTTTTATTGTACATCGTTGATGTCGCGCTGCGAAAAGTCATATTTGTTGTAGTGATGATATTGTATTGTGTACTAATCTTTTAAATATCAGATTGCACAAGGCATTGAAAAACTCCGAAAAGATGAGAATTCCATCGTTTATGCTTGTCCCGCCCCTCCACCATCCATGGTATCCATCTATGACAAACCATCTATGGAGTTTGAATCCAGAAGACAGGTTGAGAAAGAAATCATGGAGTCTTTGAATGATTACCATGTTCATGTGATAGTCATTTGCGGTGTAGGAGGAGCCAGAATACAACCATGGCACAGAGAATTGTGAACAGAGTGAGAAACAAAATTATGGAACAAGTGAAACGAAATTCAGGTATTTCAATCTGGGGTTCTAGGGCGTTTATAACGTGTGAATGACATGTGATGTATTCTGTTAGTTTTAACTCACGAGTAAATGGTAAGACCAAACCGAGAACTTTTTGGAAATATTTGGGATGAAACCGGGAACGTAAAAATAATTAGGACTGAACCAATAACTTTTGGGAAACATTTGGAACGAAACCGAGAACTTAGACACATTTAGGATTGAACTGAGAATGTGTCCAAACATTTAGAAATGAACCGGGATTTTCCCCCACGAATTTTTATTAATGAATAAATTGGTATATCCATATATACCATGTCAAATTAGCGTCAAATAAATATTACTTTGTCTTTGTGGATTCTCCGCTTTAGTTTTTCATGAATTCCTTTCAGGGGTGAAGGAACAATCTGGTGCTATCACACTGCCTGAAAGCTTTCGTTGGCACGAACGGGAGAAGAATAAAAGGGATACGGGGCTCAGGGCAAATGAGTTAGGAGTTCAATAAGCCAAGCTTCTCCCTTAGTTCACGAGGATTAATAAATAAATATTTTAGTTAACTAAAAATTTCATTAAATCTAAAGAAATGTTCAAGTAAAACAATTATTTTTGACTAGAAAATTAACATATCCAAATGAGTAATAATTATGATAAAACATTTTCATGCATACATTATGTCAAAATCTCGATGCTACAAAAACTAGGTCATAGTTTATCAAAAAAAATTATAATTGTTTTCGTGGGAAGGGCAAAATTGGTGTTTAATTAAGTTATTAATTGAGCCATTAATAAGAGTTCACGTGTCAAGTTGCTATTTAATTAAAAGTTCATATACCAAAATGCTTTTTTTCCTCTAAAAATAAAATAATTGTGTTGCAGACTGTTGGGTCTGTTTTTACATACCAAACTTGACTTTGATAATAACAAAACTTGTTTCTTTGTCCTAGACAAAAACTCATATGAGACGGTCTCACGGGTCAATTTTGTGAGATGGGTCTCTTATTTGGGTTACCATGCAAAAGTATTACTTTTTATGCCAAAAGTATTACTTTTTGTGGTAAATATGGGTAGGATTGACCCGTTTCACGAATGAGACCGTCTCACAATAGTGTTACTCTTGTTCCTAACATGTTTGTTCGAGTGTGCAGCTTAGTAACTTACAAAACTTGGTCTAACTGGACATTGCAACTGAGAGTTTGGGAGAATTCAGGAAAACTAAAGGCAGAGCAGTCGAGAGCAGATCAGTTGGGAAAAACAAATTCAAGAGAAAAACTGAATTGGATGGTCATGAGCCTAACTGAAGATACAACTGAACCAACCAACAAACTAGAAGATCAAATTGGAGCCACTCAGTTGAAGGTAGCTAAACTAGTCCCTAAGTTGCTCGAACTGAAGAAATTAAAGTAGATCAATTAACTGCATTCCCAACTGAGCTATCGAATTGAGATGTTTGTTCACAAGCCAACTGGAGGCACTCAACTGGACAAACACCTGAACTACAAAGTGGAATAACTCAACTGGACTAAAATAATGTAAAACTGAAGAAAACCAAACTGAAAATGCCAAATGCCAAACTGAACTGAATTGATTAACTGAATCAAGTCAACTGAAGTCCAATGTAATCAACAACTCAAGTAGTCAACTGAACTACACTGAGCGGAGAAATTAAAGTTATCAATTGAATTTGACTAATTGGATTTAGTCAATTGAACTCGACTAGAACATCTAAACAAATCAAACAGTTGACTAAAGCAAACCAGTTGATGGAAGCCAAGAAGTCGAGGGAAGAAGATCAAACCAATCGAAGAAGAGCTAGTCAGGTGCCCTCACATGTACGTTCTCCAACCATTACTCAAGGAACCTAGCCAGTAGAGGTGCCCTCACCTACTCAATGAGGAAGCAGTTTACTTCTGATCAACCGGTTAAGCAAAGTGCTCTTCGCCTGGCCAAGACAACTAAATTTACCTCGATTGGTCAAGCACTCAACTGGTTGACAGATCTCTCAACTAGTCAACTGCTCACCTAGACTAGTACCCATTCCATTTCTCACCAATTTAGCAGCCTCTTCTCCTGCTTTCACCACTCGATCGGTCACCAAGGTCCTGGTTTATGGCCCGTTCCCACCCCTAAAATGTATCCCATTTTTGTCATCGAAATTTATTGTAAATTTATTAGACTTAGTGGGAGATAATGTTTTGAAGAAATGGTGGGCCCAACAGACAATGAAGACGAAGAAATGTAAATTGGAAGCTCAATGTAATAGGATTGCATTGCATACTTGCATATCACCTAGGATTGGACTTAGACTCGTGATTGGCAACCACGGGTCGATTAGTAAATGGAATCGATCATCCTTAAATAATATATGATATTATTTATGTATACATGTTTAGACATAAATTGTATGAATCCCGCAAGTATACATAAATTGCATGATGAGACAAATTTTCAAAATAAAATCCCTCATTTTAAATATGATTTAAAATTGATATCAAGATAAACAAAAGGGAATTTTAAATATTGTTTAAATATTCCTACCTTCCATCAACGATCAATGTATGTGATAATACCCGCGGATATGGTCCGGCTCATATTATTGGGGGGGCCCGTTCGTCGAAAAGCTGTACATTGGATCGACACATGTTGTAAGTTGGGTGGAACTCCCATGGGATTGGCTCATATTATTGGGGATCCACATGGCGACCGTCCATCACAACTTAATATTGATGGGTCATCTTGACATGTCACAATAAACGGCGTCATATTATTGGGCCCTTATTGGACATGAGGTAAAAACATGGAGGTTGCTTTGGAAGCAATTGGGCTCTACCTTTTGAAAATTATAGTTGGCTGATATTATTCGGGACTATAGTTTGTCAATTGGACTCCATGTTCCCATTAAAGAAAATGTTTCTCGTTTTCACTAGAGGGTAGTGAAATCGTCAAAATAGTGGGAGTGTAATTCATAAAATGAAATTCGCCATATTTTATGTCTTAGTAAATTAATTAAACAAATCACTGATTATTGTCTGTTTTCTTTTCAGTATTTCATTACTATGAATTCGCGTAATCCACTACTCTCAATTCTCGATCAAAACAAGTTGACTGGCGCTAACTATACGGAATGGTTCCGTAAGTTAAAAATCATTCTAAATTCGGAGAAGGCTTTCTACGTGTTAGAGAAGCGTCCTCCGAAGGAAGCCCCGACTAACACTAGTCCGGAAGAGTTGAAAAATCTTGACGATTGGTGGGACCATGATGTCAAGGCAAAGAGTTATATGCTAGCATCAATGTCTGATGAACTCCAGAGGCGATTTGAGGATGCGGTGAATGCTGCTGACATTCACAGCGCACTCAAGGAACTTTTTGGAGCTCAGTCAAGGGCCGAGAAATTTGCCACTGTCAAAGAGCTCATGACATGCCACATGCGAGATGGGACTTCGGTCCGTGAGCATGGGGTACACATGATTGGGCTCATTGAAAAGTTGGTAAAACTCGAACTGACATTAGAGCATGAACTCAATGCGGACTTGTTGCTTCTTTCACTTCCTTCGTCGTTTGACGGCTTTGTGATGAACTTCAATATGAACAAGATAGAGGCCACCCTTGAAGAGATGGTCAATATGCTTGTGACTTATGAAGCCACACTAAAGAAGGATAAACCGGTACTCTTGGTTGGCTCCTCTTCTAACTCTAAGAAAGGACCAAGTGGGAAGGGTAAGAAACGTTCTGCCCCGCCCAAGAAGATTGTACCAAATAAGAAGGGAAAGGCTAAGGCTTCAATTGGAATAAAAGATGAAAACGTTTGCCATTACTGCAAGAAACCCGGTCATTGGAAACGTAACTGCAAGGAATACCTTGAACAGTTGCGAACTGCAAAGGGTATGTTTTACATTGAAATAAATGTTTCGCTTAATACTTCTTCTTGGGTATTGGATACCGGATGTGGATCTCACATTTGCAATGATTTGCAGGTGATGACAAGAAGTCGTAAGCTAAGGATGGGTGAGACCCAGCTAAGGCTCGAGAATGGTTCTAGAGTCGAAGCCAAAGCTATAGGAGACATTTATTTAGTTTTGCAGAACAATTTTAAGTTATTTTTTAGAGATGTTTTATATGTTCCGGATTTGGTCAAAAACATTATATCTATTTCTATGCTTGATAGAGATGGTTTTTCTTGCAATTTTGTAAATGGGATTTGCAATATTTACAAGAATGAATGTTTGATTGGAAATGGACAACTTGAAAACGATCTATATAGCTTAAAATTAAAAGACGTTCCAATTAATTATGTTGATAAACCGATAACAACAATTAAAAGAAAGGACGATAGTCAAAACCCGGCAAACCTTTGGCATGCTAAGCTAGGTCATATTTCCTCAAGGAGGATGAACAAGCTAGTGGGAGAGGGCATGTTTGATATGTCTGATATTAACTCTCTACCTACTTGTGAGTCCTGCCTAAAGGGAAAAATGACTAAATCTCCTTTCAAAGGAAAACCTGAGCGTAGTCAAAATCTGTTGGATTTGATCCATACAGATGTTTGCGGTCCATTTAGGATTGGTACTAAATGTGGCAACACCTACTTCATTACCTTTACTGATGATCATTCTAGGTATGGGTATTTATATTTAATGAAATATAAGTCTGAAGCATTTGAAAGGTTCAAAGAATTCAAGGCTGAAGTAGAAAACAAACTAGGTAAAAGTATTAAGGCACTTCGATCGGATCGAGGTGGAGAATACTTAAGTACCGAGTTTTTGGACTATCTAAAAGAGAATGGGATTCTCTCTCAGTGGACTCCTCCTATGAAACCTCAGCTTAATGGTGTTTCAAAGCGTCGCAATTGAACTTTGTTGGACATGGTTCGATCCATGATGAGCTTCACTGAGCTCCCACCTTCGTTTTGGGGCTACGCGCTTGAAACGGCGCTATTGTTGTTAAACAACATCCACACTAAAGCAGTAAATAAAACACCATACGAGTTATGGAATGGCAAAGCTCCTAAGTATTCGTACTTGAGGATTTGGGGATGTCCTGCTTACGTGAAGCAGACAGTGGGAGATAAGTTGGATAGTCGATCCTCCTTATGTTATTTTGTGGGGTATCCGAAGAATTCAATCGGATATTATTTCTATCATCCTAATGAAACAAAAGTGTTTGTTTCAAGGAATGCCACCTTCTTGGAGAAGGAGTTCTTATTGGATAAGAAAGGCAAGATGATGGAACTCGAAGAAATTCGAGAAAAACCCGAGATACAAAATAGCGATCCTACACCTCAAGAATCATCACAAGACACGCCTACTACTAGGAGATCCTAGAGGACTTCTAGGCCTCCTATTAGATATTGTCTTCTTCTTGAAGGGGATCAAAGTGAACCCGACATTGGATGTGATCCAAGAAACTTCAAGGAAGCAATTTCTGATGCGGATTCAAATTTATGGCTTGAAGCTATGCAATCGAAAATAGATTCGATGCATTCTAACCAAGTTTGGTCTTTAGTAGATCCTCCCAATGGAATTGTTCCAATTGGGTGCAAATGGATCTACAAGAGAAAGCTTGGGCCTAATGGAAAGGTATTGACCTACAAGGCACGATTGGTGGCAAAAGGTTATACTCAAAGACAAGGAGTTGACTATGATGAAACCTTTTCACCAGTCGCAATGTTCAAGTCCATAAGAATCCTTATTGCCATAGCAGCATGGTATGACTATGAGATATGGCAAATGGATGTAAAGACTGCATTTCTTAGTGGAAACATTAAGGAAGAGATCTATATGACGCAGCCTGAGGGATACACATCCATGGGAAGCGAGCATAAGGTATGCAAACTTCAGAGATCAATCTATGGTCTCAAACAAGCATCAAGAAGTTGGAACCAGAAATTTGATGAAACAATAAAGGATTTTGGTTTCATCAAAAACCCGGAGGAACCATGCGTGTACAAGAAAGTAGTTAAGAATGCGGTAACATTCTTAGTACTTTATGTTGATGACATCCTACTCATGGGGAATGATGTAGGGATGTTGCAATCAACAAAGATATGGTTATCAAGTAGATTCTCGATGAAAGATTTGGGTGAGGCCTCCTATATTCTTGGGATACAGATCTATAGAGATAGATCTAAAAGAATGATAGGACTCACTCAATCAACCTACATCGACACCATATTGAAAAGGTTTTCTATGGATGAGTCCAAGAGAGGACATCTACCTATGTGTCATGGAGTTTCTCTATCCAAGTCCATGTGTCCCAAGACTGACGAAGAGATAGAGAAGATGACACACGTGCCATATGCGTCAGCCATTGGTAGTATCATGTATGGGATGATATCTACCAGACCGGATGTGGCCTATGCTCTGAGCGTCACGAGCAGATATCAAGCCAATCCCGGTCAAATGCATTGGAAAGCCGTGAAGGATATTCTTAAGTACTTGCGAAGGACTAAGAATGTGTTCATGGTTTATGGAGGAAGAGAATTGAAGTTGGAAGGCAACACCGACTCTAGCTTCCAATGTGACGTGGATGACTCGAAATCAACCTCTGGATTTGTATTCGTGCTCAATGGCGGTGCTGTCTCTTGGAAGAGTTCCAAGCAAGACACCACAGCGGATTCCACCACTGAGACAGAATACATTGCAGCATCAGCTGCTGCTAAAGAGGCGGTTTGGATAAGGAAATTCATCCAAGAGTTGGGTGTAATTCCTGAAGCTGTTGGTCCAGTCCCGGTGTACTGTGACAACACGGGTGTCGTTGCTCAGGCAAAGGAGCCAAGGTCTCATCAGAAGTCCAAACACGTACTGAGGAAATACCACATCATCCGGGAGATTGTGGAAAGAGGAGACATCAGTGTCGAGAGAGTGGCCTCTACAGACAATATCGCTGATCCGCTTACTAAGCCCTTGCCAGGACCATTGTTTGACAAACATCGCGAAGCAATGGGATTACGTAGTATGACTAGTTGGCTTTAGGGCAAATGGGAGATTGAAAGAGTGGGTGTCCGGTTAGCCAACTTGTGGCTAAGGGCTTTTATGACTCTATGTAAAACAATCTTTTGTTTAATATAATTTACACTTTTATAATGGTATTGACTTTATCTTTCTTCATATTGTTATATTATGATATAATATTGTTGTTTTTGATAAAGACCTTGAATATACTATAGTGTATGTACGATGTGGTAGCACATGGGGATGGCTATCATGAAACACATCTTATAGTCACTGTATATTCTAAACTGTTCCTAGTCAATTGAGCCGTCCGCAAAAAAGGGATAAGGATCGCTCGAGATTGAGACTAGCATTTGCGATGCCGAGTACCACGTTTCATTGGTATGGAACATAGAGATGTTCAAAGCATGCAAATGGATATTCATATGATGAATGATCGAACTACCCTATTCGGACTTTCCAAGTGGTTATCACTTATCGCGTGGATAAAGTCCGCGGTTTTGGTTGTACACCATTAGTCCTTATTACTTGAAACATCATTGAGACTCTATATGCTAGTACTGTACTTTGACTCATTTACCGACTCTATTGGGGTCATCAGGTGTCGGGATTGGGTACAGTTACGACACATATAGGAGTCGATGTTTTGTTGTCAAGGATTCACCACATACTTGTGAGTGTGGATATCCTATGCGATCTGAGGAGATATTAGTGTGACGAATCTCTGGCCAGAGTACATGATGTGTTTTAGGTTAATGGGTTATCCTAGTAACACATGCGATGTCACTATTTGATCTCCAAGATGTAATGCATAGTTATCGAATCTCGAACGACTCTCGATGCACCAATGGTTGTTGATTCGATCGGGATATTTGGTTGAAGGGACCGTACTGTACGCTAACCAAAATCTACTGGTTCTTGCAGGCACTATCAGTAATACCTAGGGAATCATGGGGCGATGTTGCTAAGCGCTCTTACCATGATTCGATGGGTAAGTCGGAAATTGTTGTTCCGAGTCACAAGGAGTTGTGAGCCCACGGCTAGCTGTATTCCTGAACCATTGAGGGTGACACAAGTAATGGATTACTAAAACCCCGTAGAGATAGTTAAATTTAAAGAGTTAAATTTAATGAAAGAGAAGTTGGACTTCTTAACTAAAGGGAGTGAGATTTCCTAAAATGACATAGGGATGGGCATTTTTGGAAATCACTGAATTCGGATTCAGAAAAATTATCTTGACTCTAAAAGATGCAGAAATGGTTTCTGTGCACATTGGTGAAATCAGTTTATCAATCGGAGTCACGATGAATTTTATATTAATTTCTATAACAACGGGTTTGGCTTGTTGGGAAGAGTTATGGATTGTGGGCTTTAAGGAGTTAGAGTCCTGATACAATTATAACTAGAAATTATCTATAAATAGAGGTGTTGGGTTCGAAAATCAACTACATTGTGTCTTATAATTTTCGAACACTGCATAAATAATTCTAAGGGATTTTTCGAAAATTCCTTGCTCTTTTTGAGAAAATTCGGATTGTGATTTTTGTGAAAAATTACAATTCTGAATTAACAGATCATATCTGTTTATTCTCTATGCAAAATTTCTGATTGATTTCTAGTGCAGTCAATCAGAGGGTTTCTATTTTCTGTTCGTGGACCTTATTCCGGTGATTGATCGTGACGCCATCAGTTCCCGAGATTTACAAGAAAAGCAGATTAAATTCTGATGGAGTCCATAATCTCGTTTCGAGATTTAAGGTAAAACATTAATTGTGATTATTTGTTTTACTTGTATGAATTTAATCGTAAAAGTTTTGATACCCAGATATGGAATCGTTTCATATTAATAAAAATAAATTTTTAAACTTCCGCTGCACCGGGTATCAATTCTAATTGATCTGAACATCGTTTTCCAACAGAGCGTTCATAGCATCTTCTTCACACCAAACCGATTTTATAGAATGCTCTTCCATGTTCAATATTTTTGTATATTAGTTGAGGAGATCTCTGTGACGCCTAAAATTTCTTAATTTGAATTTCATGCCTAAATTCGCTTTAATATTTATAATTTAATTTCATGGAGTTAGTCGCGTAGCCAGCCTTGTACTCTCGGATTAGAGATTCTCAGATGTCTGATGCTAAGACATAGAGATTGACACGTTTAGCCAATGGAGGGAATACATCTGGATTTCATTATCAATCAAATGGTTTATTGTGTTTATCTAATCGAGTGGTAGTGTCTGATAATGCTGGATTGTAAAATGATATTTTATCACACGCCTATATGAGTCGACTAACAATTCACCCTGGAAGCATGAAGATGTATAAGGAATTGCGATCTAGATTCTGGTTGAAAGGAATGAAGCAGAGTGTGTATCAGTTCGTTTCTAGATGCCTTGTCTGTCAGCAAATCAAGGCTGAGCATAGACGACCAGGTGTTCTACTGCAGAATCTAGAGATTCCCGAATGGAAGTGGGAACATGTGAATATAGAATTTGTCACCCACTTGACTATGACCTCTAGACAGTGTGATTCTATCTGGGTCGTTGTAGATCGATTGACTGAATTTGCACACTTTATTCCTTATAATCGCAAGTATTCATTTGATTGCATGACACGCTTATACATCTAGGATATTGTGAGGTTCCCTGGTGTTCCATTAAGCATTGTTAGTGATCGAGATCCGAGATTTACCTCATGTTTTTGGGATAGTTTCCAAAAAGCGTTAGGCACCACTCTGAGTATGAGTACAACATATCATCTTGAGATAGATGGATAGTCAGAAAGGAGAATACGCTTTCTCGAGGATATACTGCGAGCTACTATTATGGACTTTGGTTTATCTTGGAAAGGTCATTTACCTTTGGTCGATTTTTCCTATAATAACAGTTATCACCGCAGCATTGGCATGGAACCCTTCAAAGCATTGTATGGCATTGCCGCACACCTCTTTATGGGATGAGGTTGGAGAACGAAAAGTGGAGGGACCATAACTGATACAAGAAGTTATGGAAAAGGTGGACTTAATCAAGAGACAAATTAAAGATGTCCAAGATAGACAAGAAATCTACGCTAACACCCATTAAAGGCCATTGCAGTTTAATCCTAGAGAACATGTTTTTCTTCGAGTATCACCTTTTCGAAAAGTGATGCGATTTGGCTTGCAAGGCAAGTTGTCATCCCGGTATATTGGATCATTCGAAATACTATAAAAGATATTAGATGTGGCTTATCGTTTGGCTTTACCATCATCTATCTTGTATTTATGATGTCTTCCATGTGTCATTGTTTTGGCAATATATAGTTGACGAGTCGTATGTGATATAATCGACTGACGTGAATCTTAAACCTGATATGTCATACGTGGAATGACCACTCCAGATTCTTGATAATAATAAAAAAAAAAAAAGATAAGGTCCTCAAAAATAAGCGCATACCAATGGTTATGCTACAGTGGCAACGCCGATGTATTGAAGAGGCAACTTGGAAACTTAAGAGCCGGATGCGAACAGATTATCTTGAGTTATTTGATGTATATTATGTTGATATGTATCGCATGTATAGTATCTTTTAATGAAATAAAAGTGAGTGTTCTAGTTTTCCCTGATTTTTTACACAGACTTAAATTTCAAGGACGAAATTTCTTAAGTTGGGGAGAATGTAGTAACTCATGCCCTGTTTTAAGTAATAAAATAATAAACATGATTAAGGGTTACTAAGTAAACATGATTAAGGGTTACTAAGTAAATAAACAATGGATTAACAATACCAATCAAAACAAAAGCTTCAAATTGTAATTCGGGAAGTTCGGAATATCCGAACTTCATATAATTTGGAAGCAGCAAAGTCAACATGGTCAACTTTGAAAACAAGAGATCAGTTCGAAAGATCCGAAATGGGGATCGTAATTTCTTAACCCCTTCAACCAAGTCGTCCATGAGTAGTCACGAGTTAAAATTGACACGTTGTGCAGACCATCCAAAGTTCCAGATCGGATCATCCGATGACATGGCATGATGACTAAGCAATGAAACTGGACAAGTGTAAATGCATGAGAGATCGGAACTACCGAAGCCCCGATTGAAACGTCTGAACTCTGGAGTTCGGAAACATGGCAAGCATACAGAGTTCGGAAGGTCCAAACTCCAGTTCGGAGCTTCCGATCTCCGCCTATAAATAGGGGACTTCAGACGACATTTCAGAGAAAAATTCAACAATTTCCTTTCCTAATTCAGTCTATAATTGAGGGCCCCATGATATAAATGAGGTGCTTTTGGAATAGCATTCAGTTGTGAGTAGAAACTAGGTTACTGACATCAGTGGGCTATCGACAAACGAAGGTATGATCCGAGAATTCTATTTAAAGTATATGAGTATATGTTATCTTAGTTAAGGTTTTTAGAACATGTTCATTGATACGATGAATACTTGACCGTAGGCTTGGAACTTAGACTCTGCTAGGCTTGATCTACTACAAAAGGGACTAAGATTGCCAGTTGAGTATTCATACTTTTGTGTTGCATTTATGTGTTATGATACATGTTTTAGTGAGACGAGCCTAAATGTTTTACTGAATAATCTAAAATTTTAAAATAATAAATCGCGGAAATACAAAATTTCTTAACTTGCACTCTACAATTATGGATAAAACATCCTCAAATTTAAACTTACAAATTTAATCATAACATAAAATATTAATCAAAAAACTAATTTTTTTTACAATTTTCTAAATATACTCATGACCTTAAATATAATATGACATCAAATTCAACATAAAAAATAACATCATGCGAAAAGCTAACATAGGTCGAAGGGTATCGTGCTCTGTCGCGCACCCTTGCTACCAACACCTAAACCACTCCAAACACAATCAATACAACACAAAGTGAGCACAAGACCTAACCAAGGCAACCCCTACACCCTTCATGAACAACATTTCGAATTTAAGCATAAAAATTCCAATAAAATTGCAACAACAATTCGAAATGCTAACATAAGTGCGTGAAACATTCAAATACCTTTAACATAACTCAAAATCAACACAACCCACAAAATATTTTGAAATATAACATGAACCCTAACTGAAATTGCAAGAAAATTCGAAACCCTAGCTCATTTTCCTCAAAATTTCGAAAATCACAAGATATACATGCACACAACATAATATCACTTGCTTGGTGAGAAAAGAGAAGCTTATACTTGCCTTTCACTTCAAAAATTACCAAAAAAAATGAGCTAGAAAGCAGGAGATGGAGAGGGAGCTTGTCCTTGAGTAGCTTGAAAGATTCCGGGTGATGGGAAGAGCAAGGAGGCGCTAGGGTGGCTCACAGGAAAGGGTGGCGGCACTTCTTCAATGTGGGAAGGGAGGAAAAGGTTTTTCTTTTGGTGTAGGGTTTGATTTTTGATTTAATTGGATAAATACAAGTGTGTGTAGGTGTAAGTATTAAAAGTTGCTATCTCAAAATTAAAAGAGTTGTTATTTGGTTTAATACAACTTCTACACTACTCACACTAAAATTAATTAAATCTCTTATCTTTAATAATTGATAGATTAAAGGAAAATGTCATCTATTCGAGTTTAAAAATACTAATTTTGAAGGTGATTAAATAAATCCTAAAATTTGTTTTAAAAATAATTATGATTACTCGAAAATCTTTAAAATAAAGCTTTATCTACTGTCCTCAACTTTTAAGGATTTAAAATATTTAAATAAAAGATATCTCAACATCCTCGGCTCCCCTCGTCGACCCTGAAACCACACAAACACAAGAATTCTTTTTTTAAATAATTACTTAAACATTTTGATGTCACGTTGATAAATAAAACATTTAAATAATAAACGGAGCAATGAAAATAATTTAAATAAAATAGCTGAACATTTAAAATTTATTTAAATAAATACAGAAGCTGAATTAAAAATCTTTAAAGCAAATTGGACAATCAAAAATATTTAAATAATTAAGCTAGAGAGTTAAAATAATTTAAATAAGCAATATTTAAACCTTTAAAATCATTTAAACAAATAAGTTGTACAATAAAATCACTTAGATAAATAATTAACATTTTATTAACACATAAATCAAATAAAGAATTTAAATCAATTAAACTTAAAAATAATAATCATAATATTTATTTAATTTTATGCATGTGATTTAGTAGATTGGATTTTAGGCATTACAATTCTCTCCTCCCTTAAATAAAATTTCATCCTCAAAATTTAAGACTTACTAACTAGGTCCGGATACAAAGAACCAGGTCAACACTAAATTCTCTAACTTTGCACCCACATGAGTTGGCTTTAATCAGCTTTCTCTGTGGACTCTGGTACTTATTGACACCTACAAATTAAGGAGCTGACTAACTCTCACTGCAATGTAAATTCATAGTTCTTATTTGTTTCCAAGTGATTTTATCCTAAATGAAATTTTATCAGTGCAAAAATTTACTTTCAATCTAAATTTACAAACATAAAAACGTAATGCGGTAGTCATCCTACCGCAACTGATACCAACTCGAACAATTTTTAATTCATTGCTGATTTTTTCTTTTTTGCTCTTGTAATTTCTCGAGAGGTTTTGGTCTAGCCCATCTCTCTTGTATTTATATTTTTTACTTTTAATAAACTGGTAGAGGTTCGTCTAGCCCCCCGCCACAACATGCGGCTTTGGGAAAAAAAGCTTACATTCTACTAATCTTATATCCTTCGTTATTACTCAAATATTTTCCACATAAGCGATCGTATGTTAATACTAACCATCGATCAATCCAATAACTTTTTCTTAACATGATAGCTTCAATAAAAGAATTTTGTCAAAAATTTTCATAAAGTGCAGTTCAAAATTTTTTATACATCATTAGTCGTAGTCAAAACTCCACCACAAATCATTAAAAGATATGCTTAAAAGTTTTAAATAACTAATTATGCACACCCACTATAAAAATACAAGCTTTGGAAATTATATTTTCGTTGCCAAAACATTTTTTTAAAATTTTTCTCACAAGTCAGCGCATGTCTTAAAAATATTAATTTTTGCATGCAAACAAATAATTTCAAATATCATTTTAGAAGTGATAAATTTCAATGGAATTTTTTGACCGCAAAAGTTCTAAAAATCCTTAATCAACTCACTAGACTTGTTCAATCTTCTAAAATTATATAAAACTTCTTCCAAAAATTTTTATGACCGATCCTCTATCAAAACCCTCTTTTGAACCCAAACTCTGAATCGTAACAAAGAATCAAATTCCAGATCTTAAACTTGACAAAGACAGCAACTTGGACAGTCGATATAGTAACTTACAACAGCTTATTGCAAATAGCCTAACTGCATCCATCTACAATGTAGTAGCAACTTAAAGAACCAAAAACTTGAACGTTTTATAGCCACTAGAAAAAACCACAACAACCAAAGTATTGGATATCAACAATTTCTTAGTGACAGCAGCCTAGCAGAACAGATTAACAATTTTGTCTACTGTACATGGAAAGAATCCCACTTATCAAATCATATCTATCACACTATCACACATCTCAAACACTATTATCAAATCCTGGCTACACTACCGACTCAAAACAGAACCCAATCCAAAAGCAACATGACAGCAAGTGAAAGAATCCAAAAATAATACCACAACTTGCTTAATCTAGCCGCTTGTTTAGCTCGACTTCTAAACTCTTATCTACTCAAACCAATGCTTCTCTAACATTCTAGCTCACGTCTCAATTCACCACACTTAATTTTTGACTACTCACAACTAGACCACCAGTCCCTAACAATGTGAGAACAGAGTCACAAGTTACAACCAACAACCCGACTTCTCCATCGACTCAACTCCTTGACAAAAGAACTCACTCACAACATTCCAAAACATAACTTACAATACTCCCAACACATCAGCAACACTCATCGAAATAAGATCAAGTAGCAAAACAAAATCCATCGGCGACAGACAGTTCAAAGAAAACGGGAATAAAAAAAAATTAAACAACATTTAAAACTTGATTCTTTCATGCACACAAACCTTCACTTCCAATGCTACGACCTTATGATGTAGTATAGAAAGGTATAAACATATGTTTATAAATAGGTTTTGAAGCTATCAATTAGAGCTATAACTATATTTTAATCCCTTCACTTTAATTCTAGCACGCAACATTTCTCAATTCGATGTTCATACAAAAATTGCAATGATACCTTAAGTTTATCTCAAGTTCTCGCATGATTAAGGTAGTGTTTGGAAGAGCTTCTTAAAAGCACTTATCAGCTTTTTCGTTAACAAAAATTTGAAATTTTGTGAAATTTTGTTAACAAAAAGCTAAAAAGTGTTTTCTAGAAGTTTTCTCAAACACTACCTTAGAATCATTGCTTAGCTAGAAAAACTCACGTCTATCAATATCTAAACAACCTATTCACTTAGTTGTATTCGACTAAAATCTATTATAAGAAAATAACTTACAATAATAACAACACAATTAATATCTCATAATGCACAAGTTATCATTTTTCGACAGACTCCTATCTTCTCTTCAAAATTGTTAACGCCACTTAGTATCTCAAATAAATTTCACGTACTGTCTAAGACTGGAACGAATATTGATGCACCAATTCCACTCCACTTGAAGTCAACATGTTTTTTAAAAAAATTTAAATGGTTTAAACTACTTAAAAATTTTAAACAAGAACAATAACTGAACTACAAATTTAAATAATTTAAACATCTAACTTTGAAAATATTTTTAAATGGATGAAATCAAAATATTTAAAATAGTAATTCAAATACAACTAACATATAAAATTTGTTAAAACTTACAGACCTTGAGGCGAGACTTCTCGAGCTTCTTGCAATTGACAGTAGGCACAAACTCAAACCAAGACCATGTTCTGATACCAACTGAGATGACCCTAAATCTTATACTGAATAATCTAAAATTTTAAAACAATAAATCGCAAAAATATAAAATTTCTTAATTTGCACTCTACAGGTCAATAGTAAACCATATTACTATTCACCGACAAATTATTTTCATAAATATCACTAAACAATAAAACTGAAATGCAAAAAATATGGATAAAGCATCCTCAAATTTAAACTTACAAATTTAATCATAACATAAAATATTAATCAACAAACTAAACAATTTGTACAATTTTCTAAATATACTCATGACCTTAAAAATAATATATGACATCAAATTCTACATTAAAAAAATAACATCATGCGGAAAGCTAGCATAGGTCGGAGGGTATCGTGCTCTGTCATGCACTCTTTCTACCAACACCTAAACCACTCCAAACAGAATCAATACAAGACAAAGTGAGCACAAGACCTAACCAAGGCATCTCCTGCACCCTTCATGAACAACATTTCGAATTTAAGCATAAAAATTCCAATAAAATTGCAACAACAATTCGAAATGCTAACATAAGTGCATGAAACATTCAAATACCTTTAACATAACTAAAAACCAACACAACCCATAAAATATTTTGAAATATAACATGAACCCTAACTGAAAAATATGCATGCACACAACATAATATCACTTGCTTGGTGAGAAAGGGAAGCTTATATTTGCCTTTCACTTCGAAAATTACCAAAAAAATGAGCTAGAAAGGAGGAGAAGATGGAGAGGGAGCTTGTCCTTGAGTGGCTTGAGAGATTCCGGCCGGTGGGAGGAGCAAGGCGGCGCTAGGGTGGCTCACAGGAAAGGGGAGCGGCGCCTCTTCAATGGGAGAAGGGAGGGAAAGGTTTTTCTTTTGGTGTAGGGTTTGCTTTTTGATTTAATTGGATAAATACAAGTGTGTGTAGGTGTAAGTATTAAAAGTTGCTATCTCAAAATTTAAAGAGTTGCTACTTGGCTTAATACAACTTCTACACTACTCACACTAAAATTAATTAAATCTCTTATCTTTAATAATTGATAAATGAAAGGAAAATGTCATCTATCCGAGTTTAAAAATACTAATTTTGAAGTGACTAAATAAATCCTATAATTCTTTTTAAAAATAATTATGATTACTCGAAAATCTTTCAAATAAAGCTTTATCTATCTTCCTCAACTTTTAAGGATTTAAAATCTTTAAATAAAAGATATCTCAACATCCTCGGCTCCCCTCGTCGGCCCTGAAACCAGAGAAACTCAAGAATTCTTTTTTTTTTTAAATCATTACTTAAATATTTTGATGTCATGTTGATAAATAAAACATTTAAATAATAAACGGAGCGATGAAAATAATTTAAATAAAATATCTAAACATTTAAAATTCATTTAAATAAATACACAAGCGAAATTAAAAATCTTTAAAACAAATTAGACAATCAAAAGCATTTAAATAATTAAGATAGACAGTTAAAATCATTTAAATAAGCAAGTTTAAACCTTTAAAATCATTAAAACAAATAAGTTGTACAATAAAATCATTTATATAAATAATTAACATTTTATTAACACATAAATCAAATAAATAATTTAAAGCAATTAAACTTAAAAATAATAATCATAATATTTATTTAATTTTATGTATGCGATTTAGTAGATTGGATTTTAGGCATTACATTAAGTGCTTTAGATATATTTTGCATGTGCACATACACGTTGACTCGTATCTCCTCTGAGATAGTCTTTCTCGTAGGGTCGCTTAGCCCTACGCTTGATTATATTGTCTGACACCGGGAGTTACCGCACGGAGCGTAGACTGATACTACGGTGATCTAGACGAGTGCGTGAGCTATCCAGTGGTTGGAGTCCCATATGGTGCTACATACTCATTGGCGCCTAGTTTGAGCAGGACTTGGTAGTTGACAAGTCACCCCAATCATATCACGTTGCATGCATCATATTAAGTTTTTTATACTCATATTTACGTACTGAGTGTTAGTCTCTCTCGTCCTTGTTATTATCATGAATACCCTATTTTACGAGACAGGTCTCATGATGGACTGAGTGGGTGGATCATAGCAAGATTAGCTGCAGGTTCTAGAAATGCCAGGAGTACTATACTTGCTACAGTCAGATTTGGTTGTATATATTTTGGGTAAATACACTTGGGTTTGTAATACCGGTTATATTTCATCGGTTTATCTTGTATTTAGTTGGTTTTTAAGTTTTCGCAATAAACTTTGTTAAGTTTGAATAATTAATGTTTTATATTAAGTTAATGACATGCTTAAAACTGCAAGTTAATATGTGATTCGGGCGGGTCACTACAAGAAAACTTTAAAATTCTCCAACCAGTGAGCTGTCACCTTTGAACTCAAACGCCTAGCCTATCCTCTTGGCAACAACCCCCTCTAGGAGTTCTCAAAATTAATGTAGATGCCGCCGTGGTTGATTCGAAAGACATGTTTGGTCTAGGTATGGTTGGCCTGGATCATAATGGGATTGTCGTATTTGCCATAACTCGATGTTTTCCCAGTTCGTTCACTCCTCATTTTGCAGAAATGGCAGCTGTTAAGGATTACAACACGGGTGAACCAACTGGATTGTGGAGACAAACACACTTGTAGTGGTGAAAGCGATCAAGCATCCAGCCCCCTTCTGGTTGGAAGAATCAGTAGCTGAGATCATTAGGAAATATCACTCGATATTCAACATTGTAAGCGCAATGCTAGTGCAGTAGCTCATCAACTTGCTTGCCGATGTTTACATAGGAGAAATGGACTTGGTTTTCATGATGTTATTCCTTTGTTTTTTAAACAAGTTGTACTTCACTCATTAATGAAGTATGTGATGTTTCATGACTAAAAAAAACACATAATTGAAAATGGGAATCGAGTTTTGAATTTCTTAAATTAATAAATTACTAAACCAAAAATACCAAAACATGAACTAATTTAGAGACTGAAAAGATGGAATTTATCCAATTTGCAGAGGTCGTTGCCTAACATCGAGTTAATTTTATTTGTTGGTTTGTTTTTCGCACAACACAATTTATATGGAAGCCAAATATGGTTTACGACTAGAACTACTTGAAATTGAAGAATTATCTTAGTTGGCACACAACATCAAAAGTCACGTAATAAATAATAATTTTCACAATAAATTTGAGATTAATCTGTGGTACATCATATCTATAAATAGAATTATTATAAAAGAGAGAGAGAGAGAGAGAGAGAGAGAGAGAGAGAGAGAGAGAGATAAGTTGGAGAATTTAATTGTTCTGTTAAGATTAGACCAAGTGCTTGCAAGTGCAAGATCTCATTTGCAAACAAAACGACGTCGAGTAACGTGTTTGAACAAAACGGTGCCGTTCGGTGAGCTTCATTGACTTCAAGAACACGTCGGAAACAGGGCAGCTTATTAGACTGGAAGGTATTTCATTTTATCTAAAAAAATTGGAAACCCTAGTACTAAGGATCTGATCGGATTCTATTGCAGAAAATTTGAATCATTTTCCAGAAAATCGACGTACAAACGATGGCGGACAATTCGGCGAAGTCTTCCGAGGCGGAAATAAAGCCCGAAGTTGAAGACACTGCCGCCGACATACAGTCTAAACCTACTGGCGGCGGCGGAGGATGGGGTGGTTGGGGGTTTTCCACGTTTTCTTATATCTCGGATCTTCAGAAAGCTGCTGCTGTCGCCGCCGGAGAGATCTCTCGCAATGTACGTCTCCTTCCTTGAGATCGAATCATGTGCATTAAATGTGCCGCGGTTACTCGGGCTTACATAGCTTTACTTGCATTATTAACTGAGGAATTAGGTTGATTTGGTTTGTAAAATTAGAAGTTTGAAGTATATGATTTTAATTTGTAGCCGAAGCATTAGAGGGTAATCGGTTGTCTTCTTCGTAATGTATCTGGCTTCGATGTTTTTTTCTAAATCTATTATTTCGGGGTTTTTTTTTAGCTTCAATTTGCAGCAATAATGTGGCAAGATGCCCAGTGATTATGTCAAACCCGGTGTAGTTTTTCTTTTATGATTTTCGTTGAAAGTTTATGTTGGCATATTGTGATGGCTTCGGTATCTCTTCGCAAGAGTGAAGAGAAAATGGAAGAAACATACTGCCTTGAGGTTGGTTCAAATTTAATGAAAAATGCGGGCTTGATTCAGTAAGTTCGTAAGTAAAGAATTTCTGAATGTGATCATTAGTTGTGCTTATTTGGATCACTGAAATAGCATCAAAATTCCCGGTTCTTTTCTAGGCCTAGTTCTATTAGTTATGAATTCTGAGATAATTTGCAGAACATGCTGGGTTTTCTATTTACCTGGATCACATTTGTGAATTTATTTGGTGGATCATTTTGCTACATGTTTGAGTTGTTCGATAACTCCAATACAGGCTGTCGAGGCCGCTAGGACAGCAGCTCAGAGCATTACTGATACTATGGCTGAAGAATCTAAATCGTCAGACGAGTATGGTACAGAATCATCCTTGGTTGTGGATGAAAGTGATAAGGAGGCGGACGAGCGGGGCAAAATTGCGCTGGATAAACTAGAGAAAGCCAGTGAAGATACTTTCCTTAGCCAGGTATGTCATGTGAAAATAATGTGAAAATGTTTTTTCAATTATCTTCAGTTCAACACTTGCTTCATGCTTAGCCCAGATCCAACATCCAAAGGAGCATGTCTAAAAACTTTATACTCATGGCTGTTTCAAGCACAAGAATTAGGACCTTGGTTTATTATTAATTAATTTCCTTTATGTATTGTAATTAGTATTCTAATAAACCATCTGATAGAGGTGGATTAAGTTTAGACAGTTTATAGGGATAGGATTAGACAGTTATTTCATCAGTAGTTGGTTATGGAAAACTATTTGTACATTTAGGATGATTAATATTGATTATGGTATATGAAAATCTATCTATCAGAGTTCTTTAAAAAAAATTTGAAGACATCACGATGTTCTCTTTTAGAGTGTCACTTCAAAAATCAAACAAGATACATGCTGCAAATTAATGATCCTAATGCAAACAAACCCATTACACGATCCATTTCACAGTCACGTGACAGAAATACTATCAATCATATATTCAGAGGTTCCATTTCCTTATCTCATTCTATTCCAATTCATGCATAAATTTGATAGTGCCAATGCAGGGCTTGAAGGCACTGGATACTTCAGTGGAATCTCTTACATCAGGAGCTTGGCAAGCTCTAGGAACAGCCTGGAAAGGAGGAGCCAATTTAGTTCAAAAGTATGTCACAACAGTTTCAAAATTTGGAATGTAATACACATTAAATAGTTACTATAAAAAGCTTGAAAAACAAATAAAATGTAGTGTTTTATAATGAACTGAGTTGGCAAGCTAGAGGGTCATGTATCTTGAGAAGCTTGGCGGTTTAAAAGTTACCACATTCAAATTTCAAGCTGAAGCATATATCATGTTTCACTTCTCTCTATGCGCATTTGTTTTCGCTGGTTATGGTTTTTTCAGAACACATGAAAAATACATGCAAAGAATACTATTAGTAGTCTCAGTTTTGGAGTGAATCCCCTGTAGAAGATGGATGTGATCTCTGTATGGTTGCAGTGCTTTTTTAATATTTGATTCAATGGATGGCATGCATACAATGAAAATTAAAAACTGTTTTATTTCCTAATATTGGTCTTACATGATGAAGCTTGCAGGTGTAGTGAGACACATATCATGTTTTAAGGTGACAAACAACGGAAACATTAACTTTTATGATCCTTATTTTTCTATAAGGTTGTTCTTTTGTTGACAATGGTTTTTCCCCACTTGAGCTATTTTAGTTATCATGCATGCAATCTTTCCAACTTTCTGGCTTCACCGATCCTTTTGAATGCTTTATAATTCTTTTCAATCATGAAAGTTACTGTTTTATTAGTCCACTGTGTTCTAACTTAGCTTCTGTTTTATACTAAAATTTTAAGAAAGTAATCTCACAAGCCGGTTTATGATTTTGTAAAAGTAGAGTTATTTGGTAAAATGGCATCACTTATATTGTACATACAGATAATGAACAAATTTCATTGTCTACTTTTCTAGGATTGAAAATTCGGCTTCCAACTTTTCTGAGTCAATTCAACATGGTGGAGTTGCTGGGCCAACTGGCAGTGTCGTGCCTTCTCTGTTGGAGGTTTGCACCAGATTCTCTGTTCTTTTCCACTTTTCCAGAATTCTAACCCGGTTTCTTGTCTTCCATATTTATATAGACTGGAAAAGTTTTGACCTCAAAGGGAATGCAAGTGCTTGAGCTAGTTGGAAAAGAAGCTATGGATCTTATAATTTCAGAAACTGGGATTGAAGTGGATAAACATACCAAACTATCTGAGGGAAGGATAGATGAAGATCAACTCTTTGAAGAAGTTACCTTTGACAGATGCTTTTATATTTATGGAGGTCCAGAGCAATTGGAGGTACATAATTTGGAAATGTTAAAATCAATTCATGCTTTAATTGCTTGTTTGTAACTTTAAAGCTTGTCGCTTTGCAGGAGTTAGAAGCTTTGTCCAATCATTATGCACTATTATATAATCGAAGAAAGGGTAAGCTGTCATCGGAACAAAAATCTAATTATGATGGAAAGCTTAAAGATATCCAGCACATCTTTGACCTGGGTTCTGGACTTAATGGAAACCATAATGAGTTTGAAAAAGGGAAGAAAATAGAGTATGCAGATAATGACAGTATTGACGAATTAAAGAATTTACATGAATCCAGTGTTCGCAAGGCTGCTGAATTAGCTGCAGGGTAGATTCCCTTCATTATTCTTTTTATTTTCTATTATTCTCCTAATATTTTGCTTGTGGCAGGTGCTAAGTCATCTATAATGGCCCACTGGTTACTTTGTTGTGGAGAATAGAATCTTGTGGCCCACTGTGATTTGAATGCAATGACTATAATTTAGTTCAACCACAAAGATTTCATTTTCATCTTCATTATCCCTTTACCTCTGGATCTTCTTGCAATCTTCATGATGCAAAATGAACTGGTTTTATTCCAATGGTAGTAATTAAAAGTTTGGCATATAAAGTGTAATTATGTAAAATTGACATCTTTCCTTTGGTTCTCTGTCCTTTTCCCTGGCTCTTATATTCATCCTTGTTTCAGAATCTTATGAACAGGATCCCAATCTATGGAATTAAAACTGTTTCTGTATTTTATAATCCATTGCAGTTTTGCAAGTGCTTTGGCTGGGCTGGCTCCAAATGACATAATTCAAAGAACTTCTGGGAGGCTTGATTCACTTCATTCAGAGGGTGTCCATGTATGTAGAGGAGTTGAATTAGTAAGCAAGTTCTTTGAGTTTTTAAACATGTCAAGTGTGATTGATGCAAAACCTTTTGCCTTTTCGTCTCAGAGACTTTCTGAGATGTGCTGTTTTGCTGTAACTCAATTGCTGATGCTTGGGAAGTCTATTATATCTAATGCAAACAAATTGCAAGATCAAGAGATTAGTGAGGAAATGGTGAAGATAGACTGGCCTGAAGATTCTGTCGAAAGAGCCAAGATAATCCGAATGAGAACAGAATCTATGACAGAAAATATTGAAGCAGTCTCCCACAGTTTTGTTACTGGTAAATTTTAACCTAGATTTCTTCCATTTTTTCGTCATGCTTCATTGCCTATACCCATCCATGTAATTTCCTGAATGATGCTTCTTATCGTTCTATAGCATTACAAAAAATCATATGTTCGCAGCTCTCATAACCAGAAAGCACTCTAATCATCTTGATATGAACTTCTTTACTCAGGTATAGCAGATGTAGCAGAAGCATATCTCGCAGCTATTAAAAGCGCCACTGCTGCTTCACAAGAAGTTGTTCCTAAGAACTCTGTTCAGCAGAAGGCCAGTGCATATACCGAACATCTCCGTGCTGATCATAGCACGGCTGTGGGAAAAATGCAGGATGGTTTGCAATACTTGGCTTATGTGGTTCTCTCTACGTCTATGCCTGCTGCTTGAAAGGTGAAAAAATTTATTTGTGAATATTTGTTTGGGTTTAGTATTTGTCTGACTCGTCTCCCTTTTACATAAAACGCTAGAATACTGATAACCCTTTTGTACCTTTTTTTTTTTTTTTTTTTTTTTTTTTAAATTTTCCCGATGTTTTATATTAGGGAAGAAATCACGTTTGTGGATACCTGATAATACAAGTTTATTTCTTGAGAAGCACACATTTCTGTTTAGAATTTGGGGAGAGTTGTTCATAGAATAGTTACTGAAAGTCTGAAATATTGTTGGTTCATTGAAATATTTCATGTTAATATTATGGATATTTTATGTGTGGGGAGATCCACCAATTGGCTTCTCGTGAGTTTTTGCTAAACACGCAACCGAAAAAATAAAGGAACATAAAATCATACGAAGAAGGGGGACAAAGCTCGAGATCTTATGCGATCGTACGCATAGACGTAAAAATCTTGGGAAATTTTTTTTATGTGAAATATTGGAAAGTAGTTAAAAAGAAATTGAAAAAAGAATAAAAATCTCTGTTGAATTAAAAATTTTAAGCTTTTCCAATCTTTTTATTTTAATGGGGTACATTTGTATATATTTTTTTTTTTGGTGTTTTACGTCTGAGTTTTAAAACAACAGTTTTTAAATATCACGAATTTCAGATTAAGGATTATATTTATGGGTTTTCTTGGGTTTTCACGGGGGTTTCAATTGCTATTTGTCCACACTTGTCTATGGATGGTAGGCTTTTTCTCTGAAGGCAGAAAATATAAATGATCTTTTTTAGGGAAAAAAATCTTCACTAAAAAAATAATGCCCGTGTGTTTATATCTAGTAGACAAAGATATTGTGATTTGTGAACATAAATTATAATATATTGTAAGAAAAGAAATATTCCAGACATGCCAGACGAAACACACACAAAACCTTGACCTTGGTCAAGTTTCCAAATTCTATTTCGAAAACAGGCATCCCCCAAGTTCCACACTATTTAAAAAATCAAAAAAAAATATTGTAAGATGTAAACAAATCTCAAATGTGAAAATCAATGTAGTTTCTGTTTCGTTCTCCCTTCCAACTCTAAACAACACAACCAATATGAAAATTTACAATCCACCTACAAACCAATGAAATAAAATGTAAGTTACCAGCAAAAATTCACGGCTCGTTCCGAACCCAAAACAAGCCTCCACCCCTCCATATCCCAAAGCTTACCCAGAACAAAAGAAATCGAGAAGTCTGCCCAATTTGTGAACACAAGAACTAATAAAAACTGGCTCACAAACTACAGCACCTCCAATGTGAAGAATAATACACAAGGGGTAGCCCTTTATCAGCAAGAATTAAATTGCAAGGAATCACCTTCTGTTGTCTAATCCTCATTCGGAACAATTTCCTTTGAGTGCCGTTTAGTTGAAAAAGAACGGCCATTGCCATCCCCATTTTGGCCGCTCCCTTGAGAACCAGTCGTCCCAGAATTCTTAAAACTGCTAGCTCCTTCTACTTTGTTGGAAGCAACGGCTGGCATGGCAGCAGCATCTGAAGAACTATGGCGCCAACTGCCAAAAAAAGCAGTGTTCCACGATCCTCTAGAGGAGGTGGTTCTAAGCCTCGCTGAGCCAGTGTTTTCTTCTCTTACAACTTTCAAAGGGTTTTCGAGAGCTTTAAGAATGTATCGCATCAAGGGACGTTGACTGGGCTTAGGATTAAGACAAGATCTGGCTATAATCGCCATGGCCCATACTTCCTCTAACAGATCCTCGTCTATGATTAATGATTGATCAACTATGTTTGTGACGAGTTCTTTGTTGTGTATATCTATGTACTCTAAGGCTGCGTCTAACCACCCCTTCGTGGTGGCATCGGTAGATGAACTAATGCCGAGCTTCCCTGTTACGAGCTCAAGTAAGACCTTCCCAAAGCAGTATACATCGTATGCACATGATGCATTAGGAGTACCTGGTTGTAATAGAACATTTAAGAGATTCATCGATATCAAATGTAAACTAATATTTTTGAAAGGGAAAATAATACAGAGGATCATGATTAATGGGAGTAGCATACCTGAAGCACCTGTATCCGATGCCCTGCATATAAAGCGAACAATACAAAGTCACAACCACAATATTCTAATGTAATTTAGCGCGTCAACCACGATAACCTTTGAATTACCGGTAACATCCTTTTATTTTAACAAAGGAACAAATTTAAGACAACTACAAGTTTATTCGACTGAAGTTGAAACCAGCTTCATCAGAGCCCCATGTCGCGAGTGTGGACTACCCTAAGAAAATGAAAATTCTGAAGTGAATGAGGAAGAACTCACTGTGGCAACCGCAGCAATCTTGAGATTCTATTCTGATGAGTTTCAGCTTCTTGAGCACAAACTTCACTCAAACTCCCCAGCCTTACTTCATATTTATCATCAAGAAGTATGCTGTTGGCTTGAACATCCCTTCAACAATACAAGAAAATAAATGCCATAATTAAAAAACATGATACGAAAGGGAAAAGAAATAATTATTAATTAAGAGTGTATATAAATGAAGATGATCAACTGATCAATGCATTTCTTGAATCACAATATCACTAGTTATCTAAATTCTCCAGTGAAAGATCGCCGCTCGTTTAAAGGTGTGATAAATTTACACGTTTATCATAGTTGATGTTAATTTCCCAAGATAATTAGCACATGGTTTAAAAAGACAAACGTCAAGTAGTAAAGTTAGATTTACCATCTTTAACTCTTTCCCACTAATATGTTATTGTATTCCACTTCAAAAATCTACCAAAGTAAAAAATTCAAGTTTGGTGAAGGAAGAAACAAAATGAACCAGCATTTTCGAGTTCAAGCAATGGTACCTATGAACAAGTGGTGGCGTACACTCGTTATGCAGGTAAGACAGACCCTCGGCAATTCCAATTGCAATTTTGAGTCTCGTTATCCAATCAAGTGATTGTAAACTCTCTTCATCCGAATTTTTTTTCTTAAACAAAGAGCTTGACAAGTCCGCATAAGGCATATGTTTGTAAACAATGAACTTCTCATTCTCATTCTCCAAGCAATGCCCTAAAAGAGGGACCAATCTAGGATGGGAAACTTTGCTTAAAAGTTCGAGCTCTGAAAGGTATGCTGCATCCTTGACCGATGAATGCAGATCTATTCTTTTTATCACCACGGGCATCCCACCTTCGAGTATTCCATGGAATAGATCACCAGAATGGCCATTCTTGATTAGATTCACATTGCTAAATTCACTCGTGGCTTGGAGAATCTGCTGATATGCAAATGCATCGCCAAGACTCGAAAAGTTCAGTGATGCTCCAAGAGGTGGAGGACTTTCACCTGCTGGAACAGGTCCCACACTAATACCTCGTTGGTTTGTTGTGTCCCTCTTCCGAGTGCATATGATCAGCAGCACAATAATAGATATTACAAGTGCAAGGAACCCGACACCTCCGAAAATTGAAGCAAAAATTATAACTGATTTGTGGCTCTTTTTCTTGGATTGAGGAGGTGAAGGAGGAGGAGGTTGTGTGACATTCGGATCTCCAAAATTATCAAATACCAGGTTCCTGGCGGCATAGAATGAAGCACATTCTGTTACATTCCTCTGAACAGTCATATTTCGATGGCAATTCCTAATTAAATATGTGTTGCCACGAGCATAAACTGGAACTGGACCCTCGAAATAATTTCCCGCCATGTCGATAAAGCTGAACCTCCTAACTAGAGGTGTAAGATTCCCATAGAACAAATTCTCGGAAATGTTAAACACCGCCACACTAGCATTGGCAATTGAACTAGCATCAGGTAGCACACCAGTAAAATTATTCACAGACACATCAAGAAATTGCAACGAGGGAATCGACCACAGCACATTTGGAAAATCACCACTGAAGTTATTATGACTCAAAACCAAAAACTGCAAATGAGCCAATGGAGGAAACAGGTTACCAGGTATTGGTCCTGATAAAAAATTGTTCCCAATCTGAATTCGCTGCAAATTTCTCAACCCTCTCAAATCCGCAGGCACCGGCCCTGATAGCAAATTGGAGCCAAGATCAAGGTCAACTAGACTAGTTAGATCACCTAGTCGGGCAGGAATAGACGACGAAAAACTGTTTCCTGAAAGATTCAGAAACTGCAAACTAGACAATGTTCCAATGCTTGGTGGTATCGCCCCAGACAAGGAATTCAAAGACATATCAATCAAAGTAAGGTTCCCAAGATCAGTAAAAGTCTCTGGAATCGAACCTGTAAGTCCATTCTTCGAAAGATCAAGCTCAGACAGCCGAAACAACCTACCTAAATTCGAAGGAACCGTGCCAGCAAGATTATTACCAGACAAATTCAATACAACTAAGCTATTCAAATTGCCTACACTAAATGGAATAGAACCATTGATCAAACAAGAACTAAGATCAAGCACTCGGAGAGAGGCAAGACTCAATCCAAACCACTCAGGAATCGGCCCCGGAAGCGCAAAATTCGATGCATTGAAGGTAGACAGCAGTGTCAAATTTCGAAGTGCATCCACTGAAAATTGAGGGTTTTGACTTCCCCTCCTTGTTCTCCTGAACCCTGAAACATTGATCCCCGTAACCCTGCCATTTTTGCACTGTATACCCGCCCATTGAGTACACGGGTCCGACTTTACAGGCCACTCTTTGCTCCTCAAACCCAAAGAAGATCTCAACTGCAGCAAAGCCAATCTTTCTTGCCTAGAAACCAGTAATTGCTGCGATAAAGTATAACCAGACAACAAGAAAACCAGCGCTAAACTCACAAACACTACCCTTTTCCACTGATGCACCATCTCTTCAGCAACTTCATTGAACTTCACGAAAGATTCCACTCACCCTCGTACATATTCATTCACATACACAAAGAACAAGCGCTTTAAATCGCAAAATCAAAGGGGCTCCTCTGTGCATTTAATACGTGTTGCCTGGAAATTAGACAAGAAAGAAGAATAAAGAGATATATAAAGAAAGCAAGAAAGGAAAGAAAAAAAAAAAAGAAAGAAAGGAACTTTATTTCTGGGGCGCTCACATTAACAACGATTAATCAAACAAATCATAAGGCGTGATTGGAATCTTTCTTTCTTTCTTCATTCAAACTCCACCTTTCCGTTCTTGAACAAAACTATATAAAGCAAAACCAAAAAATCTCTTACACTTCACTCTCTCCCCCTGAATCTTTTTCACTCCGCTACTGTTGACGGAGATGGGTTCAGAAAAAAAAAAGTCAAGAAAATATAAGTTTTAGGTGGGAGAGTGTGAGAGAAATGGGGCGCTGGCGCAACACTGAATACTGAATAGTCCAGAAATGGAAAACGAAGTGTGTTAAGAGAGAAAGCGAACGCCCGTCTCAATCTCTCTCTCTCTCCAAAAACACACACTTCTGCGCGGAAAATGGGTGTATGAATGAGCCAGTCCAACCAAATTTATTCATTTTCCAATCTTATTTTCTCTGGGATGTCTGAATTGATCAGACCTGTCGCCGGCGATTCTGAGAATGGTCGGGTCCTGATAGGTGCATGTCGGGCCAGGCTTTTAATGGAGCTTCTGGTCCCGGATTCGGGTCGGGTCGTGAATCTCCGGTGGATCTTGGCCGGCGGAGATCCCGCGTGGCACACAAATTCTTGAAATCTCCTGGTTGTACTTGTGTTTCGCATACTTGTACACGTTGTATTTATTGCATAATTTGCTGGGTAGATATTGGAAATAGGTTCATTTTGGTGTAAAATAAAAATAATAGTATTGTGGGACATGAAATGATTGATGTTGCATGTGACGCATCGATTGAAACATTTTACATAAGTGTCGACTCTTGGTAGCTTGTTTTTTAATTTTATTTTATTTATTACTAATTTAACATCTTACTAGTGACCATACATGAAAATTGAACTCGTAGTCTTGCACGTAGAGCTGTCAGACGGGCCAATTCATAGCAGTGTTGGTCGGCCCTATAATGACTTGCTCGGATCATCTAACTACTAACTAGCAGTCTTAAGCATGCAATTAGCTTAATATAAAATAACAGTGATTATTCAAACTTAACAGAGTTTATTGCGTAAACTTAAAAACCAACTATTTACAGTATAAACCGACGGAATACAACCGGTATTAAAACCCAAGTGTTTTCATCCAAAATATATACAAAAAAAACTGACTGTGGCATGTGACTCCTGGCCTCTCCAGAACCTGCAACTAACTCTGCTTTGATCCACCCGCTCCATCCAACCTCAGACCTGCCTCGTGAAATGAGGTGTCCATAACAATACCAAGGACGTGAGCGAATAACGCCCAATACGTAAATATGAGTATAAAAAAATTAATGTGATTCATGTAGGGTGATGTGTCTGGGGTGACTGGTCAATTACAAAGTCCTGCTCACACTAGGCGCCAATGAGTATGTAGCACTATCTGAGACTCCAACTGCTGGGTTTCTCACACACTCGTCTAGATCACCGTAGTATCAGTATCGACTCAGTGCGGTACTCCTGGTGTCAGACAGGATAAACAGGTGTAGAGTTGAGCGACCCTACGAAAATGGCTATCTCAAAGGAGATACGGCTCAAAATGTATGTGCACATGCGTGATGTATTTAAAACAGTAAAACATATATCATGGCACATAAAATCTAACACATAAGCATGCATATTCAACTGACAATCTCAGTCAGTACTTACGTATTTTTAGTAGTAGATCAAGTCTAGCAGAGTCTAGGTTCCAAGCCTACAGTCAAGTATTCATCGTATCACTACACATATTCTACAAGTCTTAACTAAACTAATATATACAGATATACTCCTATAATTTAAATTGGATTCTCGGACCATATATTCGTCCTTCATTAGCCCTTTGATGTCGAAAACCTAGTTTCTACTCTCAACTGGATGATTTTACCAAAGCACCTCACTTATATCACCGAGCCCTCAATTATAGACTGAATCAAAGAGTGAAACTCTGAATTTGTTCTTCAAAATATCATTTGAAGACCCCTATTTATAGACAAAGATCGGTCGTTCCGAACTAAGGTTCGGTAGTTTCGATCTCTACATGCTCGTCGTGTTTTTGAATGTCGGAGATCGGAAGTTCCGATCTTGACTTCGATGGTTCCAAAATCTGCATGAAGTACACATGTCCAATTCCATGGCTTATTCAACGTGACACATTATCAGATGCTCCGATCTGGCACTTTGGATGGTTCGAACTGTGCCACATGTAAGTTCACCTCGTGACTATTCATTAACAACTTGGCTGACAGGGTTCGGACGTTCCGATCATGCATTCGGATCTTCCGAACAACACCATTGCTTCTGAAGTTGACCATGTTGACTTCGTTGCTTCCGAACTGCACGGTAGTTCCGAAGTCCGAAATTTATATTTTAATCTCATTTACTCCCTTGATCATATATTTAGTAACTCTTACTCATGTTTAACATTTAATTAGCTTAAAACAGGGTACGAGTTACTACAGGCCCACCAAAACCCAACGTTTTTCAGGTCAAGGGCGGGCTGGCCCACCATCCCGACGGACTGAAAATTCTCAACCCAATTTAACTCAAGGTGGGTTGCGGGTTAGGCGGACCGGTCCACGGGTTGACTCACTACAAATAAGAATAAAAATCATTATAATTAATTATAAACATCATTTCATTTCATAAATATTAATAGAACAATATTAATAAAAATTCTAATTATTGATTTCACACGTGTAAATTTTATATAAAGTAATTAATACAAAAACATTTACAACTTTCATTAAAAAAATACATATATCACCAAAAAAATAAAAATTTCTCTAGGCCCACTGCGGGTTGACCCGCCTAGGCCCATGACCCCCGCGGTTTGGCCCTCCTAGGCCCTCCTTTAGTTGAGTTGAAAAAAATTCAACCCAACCCACTTAGAATTGTGGCGGGCCGGGACAGGCTGACTTGGCGGACCTAACCTAAGTTTATAGCTCTACTTGCATGTAATACTAATTATGAATAGAATCAAACTCGTGATTTTGGATTTGATACTAATTGTATTATCGATCATTTTTTCTTTTAGAAAAAGCTAGTTGGTAGAGTTGTTTAAAAAAAGGTAGTTGATAGTAATGATGCAACACAAACTTTTTTGACCGTACAACAGATAAAACGTCACGTTTATCCAGTCGGACAATTATTGTACTTTAACAATGATACTAAATTATTTAGCACTATTCAATACTTTGAAAATCGATGGTTTTGGCTTCAATTTAGATTACAATATAAGGTCGAATTGGAACCCAAGCACTTGGATACAGTTCCTATGTTTATTCTTGATGATTTTGGTCTAATTTTGTTCTTTTGGAAATCAAAGCCAAAATAGAAAAACAGTTAAAGTTCCAATCGTTAGAAGTGGTTTCGATTTCCATTTATGATTCTAAGAGAACCATGGCCCATGGTCATAATAATAATAACAACAACAACAAACAAGAGTCCCAAACTAAATTAAAAAACGAGACGAAAATCGATTTATAGCGGATTGTTTACCATCTCACCATTCAGCATCCTCTACAAACAGTCTCATATATGAATATTTGTGAGATGGTCAACTTGTCCATAACTATAATAAAAAATAGTATTTTTTACATAAAAATTAATATTTTTCATACAAATCAACATATATTATATAATATACTTTTGACATAAAAAATAATATTTTTCACATAAGTTAGCATATATCACACAAATTTTTTCATAACATAACTAAAAAAAGTGATATTTTGCAATGAAAAACAATACTATAGACATAAAATATAGTTCTTTTCTTGATTGATCGATCAAAAATCCATCTCACGAAATTGAATCAAATTAAAGAAAGTCTCACACTAATACAATTTTAAATTGTGTAATAGTTTGTATTTAAGAAGTGAAATTTTTTTCCCCAAGTTTACAATAGAATCACAACGCTACAGTATCATAATGTACATGTGCATTAAATATGAAAAAACCATATCTAAGTTCCGTTTGAAAAAACATATCTAAGGTCAATAGAATCACAACGCTACAGTATTTTTCGTCTCCCAGAAAATATTTTCATCAGTAGATAAATAAATATATCAAATTTTATATTTATGTCCCAACAAATGTTTTTATCTTTTTTTATATTTCTAAAGTAATTATTGTTCTAGTTTCCATCATTCCTAAAAAATAATCCATCATTCTATCACATAGGTGACGTCTGGGACTGAAAAGAGGGCAGAGAGTGATTGTCGGTGTCAAAGGTTGCATGGACAAGGAGTGACTCGTGTCAAGCTTCTAAGCTAAGGGTTATATATATGAATCGAACCGATCTCACACTGAATACAGATTCTAAGACCGTGTATATATGAGACCGTACGATTGAAGAGAGTTCACAAGATTTGATATGTAATACTTATATCAATAATGTGCATTTTGTTTTTGGAAGTCCATCACATAAGAACTTCAAAGTTAAGCATGTTTGACTTGGGGCAATTATGAGATGGGTGAGCCTTTGTAAAGTTCATCGGAGTGCGTTTGATTGATGACATAAGCACGATGGAGTGAAAGCTAGTGGAGATGTGAGTCCCGGGACAGATAAGAGAGCGAGGAGTGATTGTCTGGTGCCAAGAGGTTGCACCGACAACGAGTGGCTTCTAACAGCTTTTAGGCTAAAGAGTGCATGCATGAATGAACATATCACATACTAGAATGAGAGAGATTTTGAGACTGTGTATGTATGAGATTTCATGATTGAGGGTGACTTAAAATATTTTATAGGTACTATTCATATCAACAAGGTGAACATTCTTTTTGGAAGTATCACATAAGAACTCCAAAGTTAAGCGTAATTGCCAAGACCCGTGTTGGTTAGGACAGTCATCGAACTTGAGGCGTTTACAAGATGTTGGGGGTTGTAATAATTAATGTCTCTCCTGGATAAAACGATCGAACCATGATGCTTGAACTGTTGTGCGGTTTAAAAATTTTGAGTTGCACCATTACTACCAGTCATAACTTTTGGTAAAGCGGCAAACGTTCGGTCGTACAATTAGTATCAAAGTCAAGGTCATGGGTTCTATTCTCGTTGATTGAAAGAAATACAATGATTCGGAGAGAGATTGTTGGGGTGTAATAATTGTCTCTGCTGGTAGAGTGATTAAATACGCTTAGGTTGTTGTGTGATTTAAAAGCTTTGAGTTGCATAATTATCACCGGCTATAAATTTTGGTAAAGCGGCAAACGTTCGGTCCTACACAATATATATAGTAATTTATATTCACACCTATACTTTTTTATAACTTTTACAATTGTTAAGGGATGTGAGTGTCAAATGCATAAAATATAGGAGAAATGCATTTATGTGTGTGTGTGTTTAGGATAAATTGCAAATTTGGTTATTTCTATTTTGTTTTTTTTGAGATTTTAATCATCTATAATCAATTTTTTTGAAATTGCAAAACAAATAGCCGATCAAAACAACAAAAATACAAGCACAGGTGATAGAAAAACCATTTTTCCGGTCTTTCTATGAAATTTTGATCAAATTCTCACTTCGTTCAATCTTAAGGGTTATCAAATATTAATCCAATATCTATATCTATATTATATATAAAAACAGTGTTTTTGCGTGTTTTTGCCATTTTTTATAAAATCCCGCCAAAAAACTATAGCTAAAAATAGAAACTTTTTCTCAAAACGAAATATTAATTATATTTTAATAAAATTGATACTCAATACTTACCGTATTCAATCGTGTATATATGTGGACATTTGAACTTTTTAATTTAATTCATTAAGTGTATATAAATATATATACATTCATATATTTAAATTTAATATATTTCTTTGATTTCTCAAATATTATTATAAAACGATAATAAAAATAATTAGAAACTTAACAAAATTTTCAACTGTGCAAATCTTAAATTTAAAAAATTTATCAATAATTAATTAATAACATTTAAAACACAAGATATATGTTAACAAAATGTAACTAATTTACCAAACATTTGATTTAAATACAACTTTTTCAACGGTGCACATACAATAATATACATTCATCATCTTTTCTTTCCAAAATAATTAAAAATAAACCTTTAAAATAAATAAATAAAATGTGTGTCAGTTGTTTTATACAATCACAAAATTTCATCATTCCAAAAACAGAATCATTTATTTCCAACACAATATTATACATTTTAAAACTTACCAATATAATATTTCATAATTTGACTTACAAAATTCGAGTGATTTAAGAATAATGATTTCAATTGTTAGAACAATCCCATGATTTATCATATCACAATTATATATGTTTTCCAAATCAACAAACCATTCCAACTTTAAAATTAAAAAAAAACATAAATTAAATCATACACAGAATATAAATTCTAATTTACCATAATATACTCTAATTAATATACTCTAATTAAAATCAACATGTATATTTACATCCATATTAATAATGAATATTATATACATATATATCATTAATTAAATTTACATTCCAAAACATGTAATAATAATTTCACATAAAATTTAAAAAAAAAAAAAAAGAGTTAATCCTGGCAGAAGTCCAATCATATTATATATACATTCATATATTTAAATTTCGTAGATTTTTTTTGATTTCTCAAATATTATTATAAAACGATAATAAAAAATAATTAACATACAACTTTTTCAACTGTGCAAATATTAAATTTAATAAAAATTTATAAATAATTAATTAATTATATTTAAAACACAAGATATATGTTAACAAAATGTAACTAATTTTTCAAACATTTAAATACAACTTTTTCAACGGTGCACATACCACAATATATGTTTTCCAAATTAACCGACCATTCCAACTCTAAAACTAAAGAGTATAAATTATAATTTAAAATAATATACATTCATAATCTTTTCTTTCCAAAATAATTAAAAATAAACCTTTAAAATAAATAAATAAAATGTGTGTAAATTGTTTTATACAATCACAAAATTTCAGCATTCCGAAAACAGAATCATTTATTTTCAGCACAATATTATACCTGGTAAAACTTACCAAAGATAATATTTCATAATTTGACTTACAAAATACGAGTGATTTAAGAATAATGCCAATTGTTAGAACAATCTCATGATTTATCATATCACAATATATTCTTTCCAAATCAACAGACCATTCCAACTTTAAAATTTTAAAAAAAAACATAAATTAAATCCTACACAGAATATAAATTCTAATTTACTATAATATACTGTAATTAAAATCAACACGTATATTTACATCCATATTAAATATTAATAATTAATATTATATACATATATATATCATTAATTAAATTTACATTCCAAAACATGTAATAATAATTCCACATAAAATTCCAAAAAAAAAAGAGTTAATTCCGGCAGAAGTTTTCTGCCAAATTCTAACACTTCCAAATTGAAATAATTAATGTATAAATATGGTATTATCATGTAAAAAAAGTGATATAACTTTTCAACTTTCAGATCAAATAATTACCTCCCATTGCAAACCAAATGGCCCTTTGTTTAGAGTTATCCGAGAACTAGAACCTTTTCAATGGCAAACGACGCTCAAATTAAGGTTAATACGTTGTTATTATCTGCCTCCGTATCAAAACAAGAAAGATAACACCTTTGAATGCATATTTCAGGATGTTGAGGTATCATAAATTTTGTGATTTATATCTAACATCTATCTATCTTCGATTAATTATATTTTTTTTTAATTTTTCAGGGAGCACGCATACATGCAACCGTAAAATATGGTGTAATTGATAAATTGAAGCCAAAACTCCAAGAAGGTCATCTTTATGCTATCAAGAATATGATTGTCGCCGAGAATAAATTGGCGTTGAAGACCACCTCAAATAAATACAAAATCAATCTTATTGATAAAACAAATGTATGCGAGATAAAAGATGATCGTTTTTCGACAAAGATATTTGAATTCAAAAGCTTCAAAGATTTGAAGAACTTGGATATTATTGATGAAAATAAACTTTTTGGTATGTTTTATTTTTTAGGTTCCTTTAACTTGACAAAGATTGTAAGATTTTTTATTATTATATTTTATTTTATTGTGTTTTTGGATCAATTCGATAATTTGACAAATTCCTGTGTATATCTTTTTTTACAGATGTCATTGGCGTAATGACTTCAAGAGACAGTCCTAAAAAAAAAAGAAATTAATGGACGTCCTACCAAGCTGATTGAGTTTGTCATTGCAGATTTAGAGTAAAAATTTATTATTTTTAATTTAATCCCATTTTTTTTTGTTAATTAAAAAATTTAACATTGAATGGATTCCATTTTGTATAATTTATTATTTATTATTGACAGACAACAATTTACCATGCACTTTGTGGAGAAATTACGTTGATGAAATGATCAACTTTTTTAATACCAATGGTGATGATCCGGTGATATTGGTTCTTCAAATGTGCCGTGCGAGAATATACAAGGGAGAAGTGAGCATTTCAAATACATTTTATGTCACAAAATTGATATTAAATGGTGAAGAGTTCTCAAAAATGGTGTTAATCTGGGCAATGGATTTGTTGTTCCCCACAATCGTTATTTGTTGATTAGATACGGAGCTCATATGAATGTTGAGTGGTGCAACCAATCTCGTGCTATCAAATATTTGTTCAAATATATTATTAAAGGACACGATCTTGTGACGACATCATTCTATCAGAGCTCAGGTGCTGAAAGTTTGGGAAAAAAATGTTGATGAAGTTGATATGTATTACGAATGCAGATATATTTCCCCGTGCGAGGCTGCATGGAGAATTTTTGGATTTGATATTCAATATAGAGATCCAGCCGTTGAGCGTTTGAGCTTTTATCTTCCGAATGAACAAAATATCATTTTTTCAGATGCAGATGAAATCAATAATATTCTCGACCGACCCACTGTTAACTAGAGCATGTTTCTTGCATGGATGGAAGCTAATAAGAAATATCCATAGGCAAGAGAATTTACATATGCTGAATTTCCAATGAAATATGTTTGGGATTCATGTTAGACATATTTTTCAGATGATGTTTTATACGGACAACGTAAATTGCTGCAACATCAATGAAATGAATATTATTCCTTGTATATTTCGACCCTAAATAAATTGAATATTATAAGATTTTGCTTTCTAGACAAGAACAAATATTTGGTAAATATCTTGTGTATATCTCGAATATGTTAAGATATATATTTTCCATGTTAAAATCTTGTCTTGATAAGGCGATTATTAGATATAATATTATTTGATATTATCAAGATTTGATTTGCAAGATTTGATAGAGTTTTATTCCTATTAAAACATGTTTCCTTATTCATGTAGGACTCTATCTAAGGAAACCTTCAAAGACTTGAATGCTTATCTATATAAGGAGGTTTTCATGCACAAGTAAAAAAGGGTTCAGACGTACATTCCGCTGCTCAATCTCTGAAGAATTCTGAAGCAAGGTTTGCAACCTTCGTTGTTGCATGTCCCCGTGTTGCCGTTCGTATTGAAGACATCAGAGACAATACTGTGGGAACTGTGTTGTTGAATATCTTTTCTGTCTCTTTAATTTAGGCTACGGGAGTTGCATCTGATTTATTTTATACTCTGTTTATTTAGGATGCAAGTTTGATTTCTTGACTTGTTGAGAAATTTAGGATTTAATGACTTTTCGTAAAATCACTAGGATTACTTTGTAAGACTGATCTTACGTTTACTAGTGATATTTAGCCCTAAGGCACCCGCACGAGTTTTTATACTCGTGCAAAATTATTTACTTGTATTTTATTTACGCTTTAAATTTCCGCTACACTGTGTTGTCTGTGGTGTTATAACACGGAGTACAACACTGCCTTTTTTACATAACAAACCACGTACACCGTTTCTTTCACGTGGCATCAGATCCACCACTTGACTTTACTAAGTGAGTTCTGGTTTGTGTTACAGGTTAGTTATGGATACTCCGTACACAAGTGCAATTCGTCCACCTATTTTGGATGGGACAAATTACGGCCCTTGAAAATTGAATATGAGCATGTACATTCAATCCATTGAGTCCAGGGCTTGGCAACGTGTTCTTGATGGTTGGACACCACCTATGAGAGATGATGATGTACCCGGACCAAAGCCAAGAGCACAATGGACAACCGATGAAAATATTGCGGCTATTTATAATGCAAAAACTCTTAATGCTATGTTTACTTCTGTTGATATGAATATGTTTAATCTAATTGGTACTTGTAATTGTGCAAAGGATGCTTGGGAGAAACTTCAAACCCATTGTGAAGGCTCGGCAAGTGTCAAGAAGACAAGGATGCGTCTCCTAACTTCAAAATTTGAGAAATTAAGAATGGAGGAATCAGAGACCATCATGGAATATAATGGAAGATTGAAAAGACTTGCAAACAAAGCATATTTTCTTGGTGATCCTATTTCCAACGAGAGAATTGTGTCCAAAGTGCTTCGTTCTGTCCCTAAAAGATTTCACACCAAAGTTTGTGCTATAGATGAATCCAAAGATACATATCTAATGGGTTTGGACGAGTTTATAAGTTCTCTTTGCACATATGAGATGGAGATGGAGATGGAAGCCGAAGATGACACTAAGGGTAAGTCTATTGCCTTTCAAGTATCTAATGATGTCTACAATGATTTTTCTGAAGTTCAACAGGAAGTGAAGGAATCTGATCTTGAAGAAAATTCTATTGCCTTGATTTCAAAGAAATTCACTGATTATCTCAAGATAATGAAAGAAAAGAAGGATGTGAAAGGTGCACAACCTTCGAAATTTCCTAAACTGCCTACTTCAGAGAAACCTCAAATGCTCACTAATACTCGAGTACCTCGTCAAAGGTATGAAGGTAAGATTCAATCCTCAAGTAAAAATTTTGATAATGTTCAATGCAGGGAATGTAAGGGATATGGACACTATGCAAATGAGTGTGCCAATCGCCTTCGAAAAGGTATGAATGTTTCTCTGAGTGGTGATGATTCTGAAGAAGAACAAGAAAAGGATGAGCAGGAAGATCTTATATCTTTTACTGCCTTGATGGAAAGTAAGAAAAATTTTCATATTAATCCTCTCGGTGTTGGCTCCGGTATTGCAACACCTGGATGCAACACAGTTCAAAAATCTGTTTTCTTTGTTGCTTCTAACCTTGATAATTCCAGTTATCATGAAAAACAGGTAGCTGACGCTTACACTCTGGAAGGTATACAAAAACTCTATGAGGAGTTGTACTATGATTGGATTAAGAGGAATCAGTTGAACATAACCCTCACAAAAAAGAATACTGAATTGAAAGATGTTGTGGCTAGACTGGAGGTTCTCATGAGTAAAAAAGATCTGAATTAGGGTTGCTGAATTCGGAACTTGAAAGAGCAAAAACAACACTTTCTAAATTTAATTACAGTTCAAGCAAACTTGATTCTCTTTTGACTATGGGTAAGAATGATAAGTTTGGTCTTGGTTTTAAAGAAAGTATTTTTGAAACTGGTGAATCTTCCAAAACACCAGTGTTTGTGAAGGAAGGTAGTGATTCCTTGAACCATCCTTCAACTGCTTCTAAAGGTAAGAAACCCATTGTTGAGAAGGATGTTTCTGTCCCAAAGCCAAAACAATGGAAGCGTCCTTTTATATGTCATTATTGTCTTAAACCTGGTCACATCAGGCCTTTTTGTCGTAAGCTTAAAAAGGATTATATTTTGTGGAAATCTAAGAAGGTGTTGCCTCCCGTGTTGCCCAACACCAAGCGCAACACTGAAAGAAAAGAACCCACTATGAAGAAAGTATGGACACAAAAATCTGATGTTAAAAGTTTTGTTATTTATACTTTCTTGAAAGCTAACACTGTAGGTAATTGGTACTTTGATAGTGGAAGCTCTCGGCACATGACAGGTTTGAAAGATCACCTCACGGACTACATCGAACAAAATGGAGGAAGAGTGACTTACGGAGGTGGTGCAAAAGGAAGAATTGTTGGCAAAGGAACACTCAATATGGAAAGGTTTCCAAAACTTCATAACGGCTTACACGTTGAAGGACTTAACGCTAATTTAATATCAATTAGTCAACTGTGATGATGACTTACATGTGAAGTTTGATAAGAATATTTGTGAAGTTTTTGATAATGCTAATCGATGTGTTATTACAGGTACAAGATCAGTTGATAATTGCTACCAACTCGGTGAGGAATTGGCTTGTAGACACTCAAAGGTTGATGAGTTCAGTCTATGGCACCAAAATCTTGGACACGTGAATTTCAAGACTTTAAAGAATTTGAGTAAGTTTGAAGCTGTCAGAGGTCTTCCAAATCTAAAGTCTGGTGTTCCATATGTTTGTGGTGCATGCCAAAAAGGTAAGCAAACCCGTGTTTCGCACCCCGTGTCACAACACTGTGGGACAACACGGTGTCTTGAACTTTTGCACATGGATTTGATGGGTCCCATGGAAGTTGAAAGCTATGGAGGTAAAAAGTATTCTTTGGTATGTGTTGATGATTTTTCTCGTTTTACATGGGTGAGATTTCTTAGAGAAAAATCAGACACTTTTGATGTTTTTATGAAGTTGTTTACCAAGATTACTAACTTACATACTTTGACAGTAGCAAGGATCAGAACTGATCATGGAAAGGAATTTGAGAAGTCATTTTTTTCTTCTTTGTGTGATAAGAAGGGCATCTCACAAGAGTTCTCTGCTCCAAAAACTCCTCAACAGAACGAAATTTCCGAAAGAAAGAATAGGATGTTGCAGGAGATGACTAGGGTGATGATGAGCTCAAAAAATATCTCCAAGAGATTTTGGGCAAAAGCATTAAACACAGGTTGCCATATTTCCAATCGTGTTTACTTGAGAAGTGGTTCTTCGATGACTTCCTATGAAATCCTCATGGGAAAGAGGCCAAATCTCAATTATGTTCATATTTTTGGTTGTGTGTGCTATGTTTTGAATGATAGAAATCACCTAGCAAAATTTGATTCCAAGAGTGATAAGTGTTTGTTCCTTGGTTATTCTACTAATAATCTTGCATATAGGATGTATAATTAACCTTAGGACCAGAACAATTATGGAATCCATTAATGTTGTTTTTTATGATGGTGCAGATCTAAAAGGAAAAATTGCTGAAGATGATATTGAAGTCTTGCTGGAAATTCCTCTTGAAAAACATAGTGTTGTTCCAGATTTTACAATACCATACACAACACTGGCTTCTCCAGAAACTGTTCATGAAGAAAATTCTCAAAATAATGAGGAAACTGAGGTATCTACTGAAAAGGATATTCCAAGAAAGATACAAAATAATCATCCATCATCACAGATTATTGGAGATGTTCATGGAACAAGGCAAACCCGAGCTAAGGACAAAGTTGACTACCGCAAGATGGTTGGGTTAGTATGCATGAGTTCCGTGTACTCACAGGTAATGCATTCTTGTTTTGTCTCCAATATTGAACCCAAGAATGTCCATGATGCTTTGAATGATGAATTTTGGGTAAATGCCATGCATGAAGAACTTGAACAATTTGTCCGAAATGATGTTTGGTTTTTAGTTCCACCTCCTGATCATGGTAATGTCATTGGTACAAAATGGATTTTCAAAAATAAAACCGATGAATCAGGAAAC